>NW_006159576.1:237502-242921 GCF_000334495.1 Tupaia belangeri chinensis
GAGAGGAGAGAGAGAGAAAGAGAAAAGCAACCCCTACACGGGCATGATCACACCACAATCTCTGCATCTCTCCTTCCTTTTCAGCTGCCAGGTCTGTAATCTAACTGCATGGTTAGCCAACTGAGAACCAGCTGCCTTGACCACCAGACCATAAGCTGCTCTAAGCGATTTCTTTTTTTTCTTTTTTCTTTTCTTTTTTTTTTTTTTTTTTTTTGCGCTCGTCAGACAGACAGAGAGAGACAGGGAGACAGAAAGCGAGAAATCAACCCCCCTAGGGGGATGGCCACACCGCAATTCCTTCTCCTCCATTCTCCTCTTGGGACCTTGGGCACGCACACACACATGCCCAGGGTGAGTTAAGCCACTGGGTCCGGGACTTGAACCGCAGTCACCTACATGGGAGTCCAGCAACATAGTCATTATGCCTACTGCTGGTCCCTGCTCTAAGCTATTCCTAATGTGGGAGGGGAGGCAGGGAGGTAGAGAGAAAGAGATGGAAAGGGAGAGAGACAAGATAGGTGTTTGGGGCAGGTTTTCACCATGTCAAGATCCTCCTGCCCACCCTCTCGATCAGCTAGGGCAACAGGCTCACACCAATGGGCCCAGCATGTTCAGGCTGACCCAGGAATCAAACCCAGGCTGCCATGCAACTTCCAGCCTCCCAAGTGGTGGCACTACCTGTGTACCACCATGACTGAGTCCACATAAAATTCTTATGCTGAGCAATAGTAATGTGATGAATATGAATGAGGGACTCCTGCAGGTATGGGTGAGAGATGACACAGGTCCCAGGGTCGACTCCATTAACAGTCTAGGCCAGACACTGTGGGGGATGGGAGTGTTTTACTGAACCAGTGGAGAGAACTATGTGGAGGGAGCTGCTTCCAGAAGGATCCAAGCACAGGGCCAACTGGCAGCAACCCCACAGGGGAGGGAGCCAGGGAGATAAACTGCTCAACCTCACCAGTACGAGCAAAACCCAAGGGGGAATTACAAGGCAAGGAGGCCTTGGGATGCAGGTCACCCTCCCCAGGTACTTGGCCAGGCAGAGGAGGATGGATCCAGAGGGGTAAACAGAGTGATTACGTCTTCCTCTATTGTTATCTGCATTTCCTACATTTCCTCTAAGGAACATGTAGATCAGAAACCTACTTCATAGCTTTAAATTGTTTGTTCTCATAGCATTCCATTTCTGTCATTCTTTGCAGAGGGTTGGATGAAAAATAAAATAGAGGCATGGGGCCAGCAGATGGTGTGGTGGTTAAGGTGCTAGACACACACATGACCAACCACGGTTTGAGTCCTGGACCTGGCAGCTTGCTTTCTTACTTTTCCTCTCTCCTTCTATCTCTCTCTGGTGAATTCATGTCCCCCATAGCAAATTAAAACAATAATAATAATAAACAATTTTTAAAATAAAAATGAATTAACTAAGTAGAAGGTGTACATCAAAAAAGACTGAGGCCCAGACATTCTAGCACAGTGGTGACATGGTGCTCTACAAGCTGAAAGTTTTGAGGTCAACTATCAGTTCAGATCCCCGGGTTGGCCTGAAAATACACTCACACCCAGGACCCTGTGGAAAAAGGGATGATGGTGGCATGACAACACCCATCGAGGGTGTCTCTCTCTCTTTCTTGCTTTCTCTTTCTCATATGTACACACTCTATTATAAAAGAAAGAGAAACTGAAAAAGAAGTAAGAGAATAATGAGAAAAATAGAAATTATGGAAAGAGCAACACAAGGAATAATTCTGGGGATATAAAGGGTACTTTTTTGTTTGTTTGCTTTGTTAAAGGGAACCTGCACTTGCCAGAGAGAAACAGAGAGAGAGATGAAGAGGGAGAGGAGAAAGTACCCACATGGGGAATGGTCACTTGCAATTCCTTCTCTTTTCTCTCTCTCCTTTTGGCATTTCAGGTGGCACACACACTTCTCCAGTGTGTTTCTCAAGACAAAAGGTCTGGGACTTGAACTGTGTGACTGGCCATCGAGGAGCCGGCTGCTTTAACTGCCAGGTCCCAGTGCCAGCCCAATGAAGGACACTTGGTGGCCAAGGCAAATTGGCCTCCAGTCTCACTGTCCCAGCTGCACACTGTTCTGTACATCAAAACTAACAGAAAGAAATAACAGTAAATCCTAAGGGAGTTTTGATTTCGTGGATTTCTCTACGTCTTCTTTGACACACATAACGTTGCCTTGAATGAAAGGTGTCAAGGCCTTCTTCAGGCTTCTAGATTCATTTGTTTTCTCATGTCTCTGATCGAAATGCATCTGCTTTCAAACCCAAATGGTGCTTTTCTACATCTGGCAGATCTCACAGATGGGACTAGCCCCAGTCTACACAGATGGCAAACCACAGTCACAGGGTACTTGCATGCAGGTGAATGAGGCCTAGACAAGGTTTTCACTTCCTCAGAGCTCAGTTCTGTAAGGCTGACACTGGGTTCATCTGAACTCCCCACTGCAGCTAGGACACCTACACTGACCCAGTAGAGGGCGGTGAGAGATCCAGGAGCCTGGCCCTATGCAAGGACTCCCCAGGGAGTCTTCATCCAAACTAAGCAGGTGGGGGCCACATGAATTCATCTCTCCCACCATAGTGTGGTCTATGGATGTTCCCTCAGCTACCCTGTGGCCAGCACCAGAGTTATGGGGAGAGGAAATAAGACCTTCACCTCAAGCTGCAGCCCTGAAAACAAAAGCCATGGCCTCTCCAGCCTCAGCAATAGCAGATGTGTGGCTGAGTTGTCTGGCCACAGTGTCAGGCCTAAGGCAGCTCCTAAGTGAAATAGGCAGGGAACTGCTCCATTCAGGTGGCAGCAAGGGAGCCCATATGTCCCAAAGCAGATGTCCAAACCTAATCAAGAAGGAATCAAAGCAGGAGGTGATCGATGTCAGACTGTGGAAGACCTGTGGTTCTTTCATTGAACAACCCTCTGACTTGACACGGTTAACACAGGAGAGATGAGCTTAATGATGAACAAGCAAAAGCATGCTCCACTGACAGACATCAAATAAATGGTAGAAGTGACCATGGATTACCAGCAGGTAGACACCTCTGGAGATTTCAAGTCATGAGAAATTTCTAAAACAATTGATTTAAGACAAGTTGGGGAAGCACAATTGTGAATAGGTTTCCTAGTGCAACTTACCTTTTCTGCCGAGGAAAACAACTTCTATCATTTGCACTGCACCATTTTTATGTCATCAGGAGTTATCTTCTTTTCCATGGCTTATGAAGACAGAAGTGTTATTATCACTGTTAGAGCTGGAAGAGGCTTTAATACCACTGTTTTCCATTTTGTAAGCAATGGAACTAAATCTTAACATGCAACCTCAGCATATTCAGAACAAATAAAAATATTTTACTAAAAACTGAGCACAGTGGTTTGTGCCTATAACCCCAGTACTCAGGAGGCTGAGGCAGGAGAATCATAATGTAGGGAGATCTTGTCTAAATAGATACATACACTGGGGACTAGCCCCAGTCTACACAGATGGCAAACCACAGTCACAGGGTACTTGCATGCAGGTGAATGAGGCCTAGACAAGGTTTTCACTTCCTCAGAGCTCAGTTCTGTAAGGCTGACACTGGGTTCATCTGAACTCCCCACTGCAGCTAGGACACCTACACTGACCCAGTAGAGGGCGGTGAGAGATCCAGGAGCCTGGCCCTATGCAAGGACTCCCCAGGGAGTCTTCATCCAAACTAAGCAGGTGGGGGCCACATGAATTCATCTCTCCCACCATAGTGTGGTCTATGGATGTTCCCTCAGCTACCCTGTGGCCAGCACCAGAGTTATGGGGAGAGGAAATAAGACCTTCACCTCAAGCTGCAGCCCTGAAAACAAAAGCCATGGCCTCTCCAGCCTCAGCAATAGCAGATGTGTGGCTGAGTTGTCTGGCCACAGTGTCAGGCCTAAGGCAGCTCCTAAGTGAAATAGGCAGGGAACTGCTCCATTCAGGTGGCAGCAAGGGAGCCCATATGTCCCAAAGCAGATGTCCAAACCTAATCAAGAAGGAATCAAAGCAGGAGGTGATCGATGTCAGACTGTGGAAGACCTGTGGTTCTTTCATTGAACAACCCTCTGACTTGACACGGTTAACACAGGAGAGATGAGCTTAATGATGAACAAGCAAAAGCATGCTCCACTGACAGACATCAAATAAATGGTAGAAGTGACCATGGATTACCAGCAGGTAGACACCTCTGGAGATTTCAAGTCATGAGAAATTTCTAAAACAATTGATTTAAGACAAGTTGGGGAAGCACAATTGTGAATAGGTTTCCTAGTGCAACTTACCTTTTCTGCCGAGGAAAACAACTTCTATCATTTGCACTGCACCATTTTTATGTCATCAGGAGTTATCTTCTTTTCCATGGCTTATGAAGACAGAAGTGTTATTATCACTGTTAGAGCTGGAAGAGGCTTTAATACCACTGTTTTCCATTTTGTAAGCAATGGAACTAAATCTTAACATGCAACCTCAGCATATTCAGAACAAATAAAAATATTTTACTAAAAACTGAGCACAGTGGTTTGTGCCTATAACCCCAGTACTCAGGAGGCTGAGGCAGGAGAATCATAATGTAGGGAGATCTTGTCTAAATAGATACATACACTGGAGAAGTATATATAAATATTTATATATATAATATAAATTTATATAAAGTATATATAAATTATAAATTTATTTTGTAAGTTCATGCATCTGTTAAATTCTACAAAGTCAGACAAGGAAGTCTTTTGGATGAATATCAATTTCATCAATGACTTGCAGATTTACATCAGTTTTAGAATATATTTTGGTATTCTGTGCAACTACTTTTGTTGATGATGACAGCGACTCCTATGGATAAACCACAATAAATGTGAGAGATGATTTTGTAAGAGCCTTTCTTGCAACCTTAGGACATAGTTATCTTCATTGTCAGAGGGCATATGCACTCACAAAGAGAGAAAGAGAGAGGGAGAGTGAGAAAGCACCTCAATGAGGCATGGTAATGCCACAGTCCCTTCTCCATTTCTCCTTCTTACTGGGGCAGCACACACCTCTGGAGCTGGGATTCGACCTGTGAGCAGAGATGTGGGATCTGGCTCCCTCAATACTAGGCTATGGGGCTGGCCCAGGATATTCTTTAATTAAATAAAGCAAAAGCAGTATAATTCAAAATCTGCACTAAAACAAGTTATTAATGTTGGCAACATATTAATAAACTACGGTCTCCAAAGAGTTAAAGGGTTAAAGGGTTCTTCACCTTTTTTTAAATGATTATTTTTTAATGATTGTGGGAGAGACAGGCAGATGTGTTTTTTGTTTGTTTTAGAGGTTTTTGCCTTAGGGCATGTGTACTCACCAGAGAGAGAGACAGAGACAGTGAGAGGGAAAGTGAGAAATCAACCCCCCCCCCCC
>NW_006159576.1:242952-262889 GCF_000334495.1 Tupaia belangeri chinensis
CATGGCCATGCTGTAGTCCCTTCTCCTCCATTCTCCTCTTGGATCTTGGGTACGCATGCACATGTGCCTGGCACAATTTTTAAGCCACCTGGTCTAGGACTCAAACCACAGTTGGCCATGTGGGAGTCCAGCGATGTAACCACAATGCCATCTGCTGGCCCCAGTAGCTGTGCACTTCAAAACCAGATCCTTGTCTTTCTGGGTACACAGTTCAAGTGCATTCTCCAGCCTCTTCTGCAGCCTTTGTCTGTGCTCTAGCTGATGTGGGCTGCACAGAACTGAGGTGCTCCATTTCCAGTCCTAGCACCTGCAACCCTCCACAGGATACTCTCCCCCCCTTTCTTCAACAGCTAGCTGGCCAGAATGGACTCTGAGGCTCCAGGGGAGGGCAGGGCCTGCAGATGGGAGGATCCTGGGTTCCTGAAGCACCATGTGGGAGGCCACTGGGGACATCCTTAATAGGTTTGACATAGCAAAAAAAAAAAGGAACCAGCAGTTAGCGTAATGGCTATGTCACTGAACTCCCACGTAGCTGACTGTGGTTCAAGTCCCGGACCTGGTGGCTTAAACTCACGCCGAGCACGTGTGTGTGCATGCCCAAGATCCAAGAGGAGAATGGAGAAGAGATTGCAGCGCGGCCATCCTCCCCGGGGGGTGATTTCTCACTTTCTATCTCTCTGCCTCTCTCTGTCTTTTTGGCAAGCACATGCGTCCTATAGAAAAAACCTCTCCAAAAAAAAAAAATAGAAATAGCAAAGAAAAAAAATTTTTTTCTGTGTTAATGACTTAAGGTTGGAACTTTGTTAGCTAGTATAATTTACCCTTACTAATTAATAATATAATGTTAAGGTCAATATGAAAATATCTTAATCAGATGTTTGCTGTACCCTGGAAGTACATATCCAGAAGCCACAATTTGAAAATCAAGAGTTTTGATCCAAACTTCTACATAGAGATAGGACTTTCTTGCTGCAGGGCCATGAGAACTCTCAGAAAGCCACCAAATACTCAGCAAGGATTTAGGAACTAGCAAGAACATTAATATGATTAAGATACCATCCATCTTTTTTTTTTTTTTTAAGAGAGATTTTTGCTATAGGGCATGTGTACTTGTTGGAGAGACAAAGAGACAGAAAATGAGAAATGACTGCCGCCCCACCCCCCAACCCAGAGGGGATGACCACACCACAATCTCTTTTCTTCCTTTCTCCTCTCAGGATTTTGAGCATGCACACACATGCACCTGGTGTGAGTTTCAAGCCACCAATTCCAGGACTCAAACTGTGGCCGACTACATGGGAGTCCAGCGATGTAACCATTACGCCATCTGTTGGTCTCAAGATACCATCCATTTTTATTGAGTTGTATGAGAGGCTTAAGGTGCTTTCCCACCTAAACCATGACCACCCTGGCACATTCTATCTGTGTTAGCTTCAGGGGACTCAGAAGCTGAACCTGTAGCACCTGAGGGTATATGGGAAAGCAGGGCCTCTCCTTCCAACAGATCCCTACAAGAGGGGGCATCTTCATTCCTAGCGAAGGAGTCAAGGTAAGAAGAAAATGTGTGGACTAGCAGAAAGAACAGTAAACTGTCGCAAGATACAAATTCAAGTCCCACACTCACTTCTTACTAGCTATATGAACTTGGACAAATCACTAAATCTCATGTGCAAAATCAGAAAATGAGAAAATTAAAAAAAATAAGATTAAACAGGGACAGCAGTTGGCGTAATGGCTATGTCACTGGACTGCCACGTAGTTGACTACAGTTCGAGTCCCAGACCTGGGGGCTTAAACTCATGCCGGGCGCATGTGTGTGCGTGCCCAAAATTCCAAGAAGAGAATGGAAAAGAAGGGATTGCGGGGTGGCCATCCCCCCTGGGGGTGATTTCTCACTTTCTGTCTCTCTGTCTCTGTCTTTCTGGAGAATGCATTCACCCTATAGCAAAAACCTCTCCAAAAAATTAAAAATAAGATTAAACATATGAAAGTTTTTATAAAATGGAAAGGAATATACTAAATGCAAAATATTGTATTAGATCATCCAGAAAAGTCACGGCATATTTTTGCATAGAAAATACATCATGACTTTTCTGATAACCTAATAGTTACTGATGACATAGAAGAACTTAGCAAATATATAATCATCTAATCAAAAGGGAATTGTAGGGAGCAAAAGTGGTATAGTGATTAAGATGCTGGTCTCCCACAGGGCCAACCACAGTATGAGGCCTGGACCCGGCAGCTTGAAAATCATGCCAGGTGTGTGTGCATGTGTGCCTGAAATCCAAGGAGGAGAATGGAAGAGAAGGCACTGTGGCATGGACATCCCCACTTGGGGGTTAATTCCCACTTTCCCTCTCTCTATCTTTCTATGTCTCTCTGGTGAGTGCATGCACCCCATGACAAAAACTTAAAAAAACCACCAACAACAACAACAAAAAAACAAAGAGGGATTGTAATAAAATGTTAAAAGCATGAGATTAGATATGAGAAGACATAAGTTGACCTCTCTCTCTCTCTCTCTTTTGACTTTGCTAAATCAGGTTTGGTTACAAGTGACAGAAAAACAAAGATGATTTTGTTCCCTGACATGTGAAAGTCCCAGACAACTTCTAAGGATAGAACAACAGTCTACGGTGGAGCTTCAGTGGTCAGGTAAAATGAAGGATATCCAGTTGAACAGGAATTTCAGATAAACATCAGACAATATTTTAATCTAAGTATGTCCCATATAATATATAGAAAGCATTCTGTATTTTCATTTGCTAAATCTGATAACCCTGTCAAGCTTCTTCTATCAGTTTATTCTCTCATTTTCCAAGATGATGACATTCAGATTCCAGGAAGAAAAGATGATGAAGCAAGCAAAATGTGCTTAAACACTGCCTTTTAATAAGAGCTCCCCAAAGCTATCACACCATAATTCCACATACATTTCACGGCTATAAAAATGCCAACACTCTGAAAGGCAATTCCCATGGGAAGCTCCCAGGCTCAAGTCCAGAGACCTCCCTGAGAACACAGGGCACACACTTGCCCAGGATCTGAGGCTGACTGAAGGCTGGGGCTCGCCCTTAAGACTCTGTGGGGAATACTGTCTGTCTCTCTCTCTCTTTCTGTTTTACTCATGAAAGAAAGAAACTTAAAAAAAAATTAGAATAAATTCCCTATTTCCTATTCCTCAGGCCTTTGTGACATGAAAGGACAGGAGTCCAGATGTTTAATTTTGGTAAATGCTGGCTTTGTCTTGTAAAATCAGAAAAATCTTTTATTAAGACAAATTATATACATTAAACATATGTAGTTTTTTTGTATAAAATTATACCTCAATAAAGCCGATAAAAAGGGACCTGCAGGTGACATGGTAGTTGAGGCACTGGATTCCCACACAGCTGACCACAGTCCACGTTCCAGATCCAGGGGCCCAAAAAACCACAACAAATAAACAGATAAATAAATATTTTTTTAAAAAACTGATAAGAAATAAAGAAAAAAAAAAAGAGTTGCACAGATGTGCCAACTGCCACTTCATTAAGAGAATCCTCCAACTCGGGGTTCATCATGGCTATCTCTTGGAACCAGCCTCTGTTTTCCACCACAGGCTCTACCTGGAAAATTTTTTTCTGGTAAAAACCAAAATGACATCCTGAATATACCCCCTCCTCCAAATTCTTTCCTTATTTGAGATTTATTTCCCAAAGATGTTTCCAAGGAAAAAATGGCAGAAACAACTGAACACATGTATACACAACATCCCACCCCCACATGCCCAACTCAAACTTAAGGTATGACAGAATGAGCTTGCTCAGGAACATCCAAATATTTACTAAGAGAAAATGATTCTGCATATCCAGAGGTAGGAGAAAAGCCTTGCAGAACAGAATCTGGTGGTGCTTGCTGCTGCGCTCACCGGTAAAAGCATCTCAGAACAGTCTAGAAACGGGGCAGTCCCACTCAGCCGCTGGTGCTTCTGCAGGAGGCATAGTCTTCTTTACTTGGCTCACATTATTTCTTCAAAGATTTGGTACTGCATTTTAAAAAGAAACGAGGAGACAGACTCGAGCATGGACCATTATAGAAAGCCACTGTGAACCTGGCCTGGAAGGTAAATCTGCAGGCCTCTCAGAGCCTCCTGTGAAAACACCAGGACCCAGCTGCAGTGGCCTGAGCTGCTGAGACACTATGCCTCATGGGCTGGGTGTACATAAAAGGCCCAGTTCAATTCCCAGTCCAACCTCAAGGCAGTGCCCAGTGGTGTGCAGTTGTAATCCTAGTGACTTGGAAGCAAAGACAAGGATCATGAGCTCGAGGCTGGCCTGGGCAACACACACTCCATCTAAGAAGAGGCAGGTGTGGGGGATGCCCACCTGTGGAGACTGAAGCAGGAGGACTGTGACACAGTGAGACCCTATCTTAAATATATGTGTGTGTGTGTGTGTGTGTGTGTGTGTGTATACACAAAGGTTTTTGCTATAGGCACATGCACTCGCCAGAAAGACAGAGAGAGACAGAGAGGTAGAAAGTGAGAAATCATCCCCCGCCCCGGGAGGATGGCCACACTGCAATCCCTTCTCCTCCATTCTCCTCTCGGGGTCTTGGGCACGCACACACACGCGCCCGGTGTGAGTTTAAGCCACCCGGCCCAGGAATCAAACCGCGGTCAGCTACATGGGAGTTCAGCAAGACAGCCATTATGCTAACTGCTGGTCCCAAAAATATATATATATTTTAATTAAAAATCTACTTCCAATACACACACACACAAAAGCAATTTTCAGCCACACACCCCTCCCCCTCCCCCCCAAAAAAATACATCCAGTTGTGACATGAAAAACAAATGAGATCTCTGGGAGGAAGTTATCAAATGCTCAATGTATGAATGTACTGTAAATACGAAGGAGGCAAGAAGGTGAAATGAGCACTACATACTATCAGAAAAATAATTGATAAATATCGGTTTATGGTAAAGTTAATGTTTTAAAGATATTCCTTGATGGTATGAATGACGAGAAAGCAAATAAAGACATCCTCAGAGAACAGATGGCTTAAATGCTAATCAAGATAGCAATTTTAATATGAAAATCACCAGGGCCAGTCAGTGGCTTAGTGCTTAGGACAGATGGATCCCACACGCTGCACAGTTTAAGTCCTGGCCCCTGCAGCTTGAAACACATGTCAGGCACGTGTGTGTGCACACAAAATCCCCAAAGGAGAAGTGGGGTGGAGGAGAAGGGATGGTGACATGATCATGTCCCATTGGGGTACTTTCTCACTTTCTCTCTCTTTCTGGCGAGTTCATGCATCCTCTAGCAAATTAAAAATTGAAAAAGGAAAGAAAAGAAAAAATAAATCAATGTTGACAAGAAAGAAGAGACAGGACAGAGAAAGACAGAGGGAGAGAGAGGAAGTACCTCCCGATGGGGCCCAGTCACACTGCAATCCCCTCTCCTCCATTCTTCTATTCTGTCGGGATCTGGGGAACACACGCACAAGGGCCCAACATGCTCTTCAAGTCACTGAGGCCAAGATCTGAACTGTGGGCAGCCATGTGGCATCCAGCTTCGTTAAACACTAGGCCATGGGCCTGGCCCTGTACTTACCTCTGAATGAAGCTATCAACAAGTCTCAAGGTACTAGACCTATTTAGTGGAACAAGTAGGGCCCCTCTGCCCCCAGTTGTTAATTTGTGTGTCTGACAGATTCTAAGATGATCCCCAATGATTCCCCTCTTCCTGGTGCTCATGTCCTTGTATGTGCTCCTCACCCTTTAGTGTGGGCTGGGTCTAGGGATCTGCTTCTGACCAACAGAACGTGGCCCAAAAGACAGAAGGTCACTCTGGAGACGAGGTCACAAGACTGACTTCCATCTTGCTCATCCTCACTGATGAAACCAGCTGCCACACCATGAGCTGCTCTCTAAAAAGGCCCACGTGGGGAGGAACTGAGGGGCTCCAGCCAACAGCCAGTGAGCAACTGAGGCCCGCATGCCACCGTCATAGGAACCAACTCCTGCCAACAACCATGTAAGGGAGACCCCCTTCCCCACACCCCACCCCAGCCTGAGATCATAGCCTGGTGAGACCCTGAGCCAGAGAACACAATGAAGCCATGCTCAGTTCGTAACCCTAGAAATCAGAAATAAAAATGTTGCTTGGTTAAGCTGCTAAATTTGGAGGTAACTTATGCAGCAATGAGACATAAAATACTGTGGAAAAGGAATTAGCTTTTATTATCATTTGGGAAATAGATGTGCTGGAACTTGGCTGTACTGTATACCTTAATGCATGGTGTCAAAGGTGGGGCCTGGGGGGGATTAAACCATAAGAGTGGGGTCCCATGATCGACTCCTGGTGAGTTTATAAGGAGAGAGAATGAGACCAAGAAATACGCAGGTAGGCAGAGACACACTCCTGCTCTCTCACATGACGTTCTGCGTAGTCTCACCCTGCCTACAGGAAAACCAGATTGCCAGACACAGTCCTGAACCTTAGACCTCCAAATCATGAGCTGAATGAACCTCTATTCTCTTAAATTCCCCAGACTCGGGTGTTTTCTGTTACGTGTGTGTGTGTATAAAAATTATGTATTTCATATATAGTATATTTGTATATGTTATATATTTATTATATATTTTATATTACATTTTTGCCTACAGGAAAACCAGATTGCCAGACACAGTCCTGAACCTTAGACCTCCAAATCATGAGCTGAATGAACCTCTATTCTCTTAAATTCCCCAGACTCGGGTGTTTTCTGTTACGTGTGTGTGTGTATAAAAATTATGTATTTCATATATAGTATATTTGTATATGTTATATATTTATTATATATTTTATATTACATTTTTACTGTATGTAAATATATAAAATATGTTATCTATAATATATTACATATTTTATATATATATATAATTATAATGCATTGGGTCATTATATTTATTATATATACATATATATAATTTATTGTATAAATTATACAAAATACTATATATAATATATAAATATATCTTTTTTAACATTTTTGGCCATAGGGCACATGGGCTTGCCAGAGAGAGAGATTGGGGGCAGGGAAGCACCCAGCACCCCCCAGTGTAACTACACCACAATCCCTTCTCTATTTCTCCACCTTGTCAGGATCTGGGACAAGCACACATACATGCATCAGGTCTGATTTTTTTGGTCATAGGGCAGGTACCATCACACCTGCTGGTATGATTTTCAAGCCACTAGGTTCAAGATTTGGACCACACCACCAGCCATGTGGAATCTGGCTGCCTGAACCATAAGCCATGGAGCCAACCCAGTATATTCTGTGACTACACCAGCAATGGAGCAGACCAGAAAGGCTATCAAACCTAAATGACAAAGTGCACAGCCGTGGAGTGTTTCTGGAACATCAGCATTGCTAACACAGAGTGTTAAACAATATTTGAACAAGACTTACTAACACCAAAACCTAGATTATGGGTTACAAATGTTTCCCTTTGGTATTTTTTCCTAGATTCATCTTTGTGGTCTTCAAAATTCTTTTGTAAGAGTTATTTAATTTTATTTATTTATTATTTAATTTGACCAGAGAGACACAGAGAGAAGGAAAGCGAGAAAGCAAGTTGCCAAGTCTGGGACTCAAACTGTGGTCAACCATATAGGAGTCCAGTGCCCTAACCACCACGCCACCTGCTGATTGCCTAGTCTTTATCATTCTTAAGAAATGTGCATGGAAATATAAAAAGAATTACTGAGTTTAAAGATGTGAGAATAAACATTAAATAGAAGCTTATCTGGCATATGCCTGGCTTCTGGTCTCCTTTCCTAGAGTATATGAATTCCAACTTACCACATGTTTGATCATCTTTTATTACACTTAAACATGTATGGAAGGTAGATTTGGTAAGCCATTTGTCAGCACGATTTATTCTAAACCCATGAATTTAAAAAGATGAAATGTATCTGCATTTTGAGTTTTTCTCTAAATCAGCATTTCTCTAGGTGTACTCTGTGGAAAACTAATTATTTAGGAGTTGCATATTTTTAAATGTTTTAATTGTTAGGCCATCAGGTGGCGTGGTGGTTGAGGTGCTGGATTCTACATGGCCTACTCTTTGGTTCAAGTCACAGAAACAGCAGCTTGGAAACACTCCATGTATGTGTATGTATATGACCAGAACCTGGAGAGGAGAATGGAAGAGAAGGGAGGTGATTTCTTACTTTACTGCTCTCTGTGTCTCTGTCTCTCTCCAATGGAGTGCATATGTCCTAAAGCAAAAACCTAAAAAATAAAAAGAGCTCCATTGTCAGATGAGTTTGAGAAAAGCTAAATAAAATTAAAATAAGCTTCTTTGTCTGACATCTCTAAACGTTCGCCATATAAACGAGCATTGTGAATCTCATATGCAATGTTTTTTAAGCTCATTTGGTTAAAGGACCAATGTTTCTCCATGTGCATTCCTTAGAATCAGGTTTGGCAAAATCATTGCAAATTAAGAGATTAGCTGAAAAGTAATACCTAAGTGTTGCTCCCTGCTCTCTCTGAGAAGATCATATTCTTCCAACGCTGTCAAAGCCTTTCTCTCCAAACTGCCCTTATGGGTTGAAAACAGTATGAGGTAAGAGGCCAGAGCTACGTATTCAAAAACAGCTATTTTTTCTCACCAGTGGTGGACTTAGCTTCATTCATAATCACTACAGGCAACAGTACCAACATCTTAGCTGCTTTTAAAATAGAGTTCATAAACGGTACTAGTCAGTCTACATAATACATCGGCTATGTGCAAGGCACTATTCTGATGTAATATGGTCTATTGCTGTAGATGAAAATGTTGTCAGGCCAGGAAGGTTTAAAAACCCACTCTTTTGGGGCCAGCAGAAGTTGTAGTGGTTACGTTGCTGGATTCCCACATGGCTGACCATGCTTCAAATCCTGGACATGGTGGCTTAAAAATCACGCCTGGCACATGTGTGTGCATGTCCAAGACACCAGGAAGAGAATAGAGGAGAAAGGATTACAACATAGCCATTACCCCCAACCCAGGGGCTGATTTCTCACTTTCCCTCTCACTATCTCTGTCTGTCTGACTCTCTCTCGTGAGTGCAGACACCCTAAGGCAAAGACCTCTAAAAAAATAATAATACATTTTTAAAAAAAGAAACTATTTTTTAAGAGTTACTTAGTTCATTTATTATTAGTTTTTAAAATTTCCTACAGGGCATATGCACTCACTGGAGAGAGTCAGAGAAAGAGGGAAAGTAAGAAAGCAAGTCACGTTGGAGTCCAGCACACCAACTATCATGCCACCTCCTGGTCCCCCAAAAGCCACTCTTTAAATACTGCCACCAATTGGGTCAGCAAGGTGGTGTCATAGCAATGCACAGCTCAGATGCCTGATCCTTAAGAAAGATCCAGGATTTGGTTCCTGGTCAACCTGTAGACACCAAGATCCTACCTGGCTGGAAAGGCTGGATGGGATCATGGTGTGAGACACTGTTGAGGTTTCTTGTCTTTTTTTCCATGTGTCTCTGTTTCTGCCACCAATACTGTGTACCATTTAGACATGGAGTGAGATACTATTGTAATACAGACATGGCCTGCAGGGGTGCAGCAATTCAATACAATTACATTATGAAGAAATGCAATCAAATTAATCTCATACTCTATTAAAATTCATCCTAATTCAATGCTGACTGTTTCCCTGTTGCTACTGTGTTGTAATAACAGAAATATATTGGCATAATATTCTCATGGCGAATTAACATTAATACATCAAGGGTGACATAATCAATTCTGAGATAGGACAAATGAAAAACTCATTACCTTTCTCTTATCACCTTTTGAGCTACATTATCTATAAAATTTAGAATATTATGTTTAAGCTTTACAATAGGTTTTGTCTTCCAGGAGCTTCTATAAGTCTAATAAATATGAATTGAATGTGTGTGTAACAACAACCAGCAAGAATACTTCCAATTGCTTTTTGCTCTTGTTTGTGCCTGTAAATCCACTTTTTGTTGCACAACAAGCATTAACACATACAAGATTACATGTCTTTTTACAATCAAATATTAATCAATTTTTAAGAGGAAAAAGTCTTAACTTTAAAAAAGTATGGCCCATCGGGAAATTTTTCTAGCAATTACATTTTTAACTGACCACCATAGCAGATTTTTTTTTGTATTCGATGTCAGGAACAGATCAGATACTCATTGTTTAATCTAGAAGTCCAACTATATCTCTAAGTTAGTAACCTACCTTTAAACATATGTTTTAACCTTATGAATAGGCTGGGGAACAAAAATAAACAAAACAAACAAACAAACAAAACCCTGATGATAGAATTCTTTTATAGAGAGGTAAAAAGATTGTATGGAACCGCCTTTTGTCATTAAAGCACAGACGTAGTGAAAAGAGTTTGGCATTTGGAGTAGACAGATTTATGTTTAAATTCCACCTCTAGGGCCCAGTCTAGGTGACTTAGTCCAAAGCATAGTGACAGATGTGTGGAAGCCACATGGCCGGCTGTGCTATAAAATTTAGAATATTATGTTTAAGCTTTACAATAGGTTTTGTCTTCCAGGAGCTTCTATAAGTCTAATAAATATGAATTGAATGTGTGTGTAACAACAACCAGCAAGAATACTTCCAATTGCTTTTTGCTCTTGTTTGTGCCTGTAAATCCACTTTTTGTTGCACAACAAGCATTAACACATACAAGATTACATGTCTTTTTACAATCAAATATTAATCAATTTTTAAGAGGAAAAAGTCTTAACTTTAAAAAAGTATGGCCCATCGGGAAATTTTTCTAGCAATTACATTTTTAACTGACCACCATAGCAGATTTTTTTTTGTATTCGATGTCAGGAACAGATCAGATACTCATTGTTTAATCTAGAAGTCCAACTATATCTCTAAGTTAGTAACCTACCTTTAAACATATGTTTTAACCTTATGAATAGGCTGGGGAACAAAAATAAACAAAACAAACAAACAAACAAAACCCTGATGATAGAATTCTTTTATAGAGAGGTAAAAAGATTGTATGGAACCGCCTTTTGTCATTAAAGCACAGACGTAGTGAAAAGAGTTTGGCATTTGGAGTAGACAGATTTATGTTTAAATTCCACCTCTAGGGCCCAGTCTAGGTGACTTAGTCCAAAGCATAGTGACAGATGTGTGGAAGCCACATGGCCGGCTGTGGGTTCGTATCCCTGGGTTGGCCTAAAAACATACGGGGTACACATGTATGTACCCAGGATCCTGACGAGCTAGAGAGATGATAAAGGAGGACCACAACAGGACCGCCTCACAGCAAGGAGGACCACAGCCTTGTCAAGTGTGCTTCATTTTCTTTCTCTCTCTCATGCATATTCATGAGCTATCATTAAAAAATAGTAATATGTATGTATATATATACATCTCCACTTTTAGCTGTTTTATGTTGGACTGGTCACTTCACCTCTCTGAGTTATCTCATTTATGAACTGACAGTGGAGATAAGGCGTAAGTGCCAAGCACGGGGTATGCGCTCGAATAAAGTCCTAGAAATACTGTCATTACTCAATAAAAAGAACAAGCGCCAAAACTCGTGTTTATTCTAAACTCTCAGTCTTACCAAAAAGAGAAGGAAGCCCCTGCTGGCGACTGATCTTGTATCTGGAATTCGGTTCTGACAAGGTAAACCTTCAGAGGCTTTTCCTCCCAGTTTAGAAAACTCATTAGCCATTTAGGCAGTTCATCTTCAGAGCTGGCATCCAAGGGAGGAGGATGACAGAGTATCAGCAGATCTGGGGACAGGGCTGCACGGGGAAGGGAGAGGTGAAGAAAGGGCACCTGCGAGCGGATCGTCTTGTCCATTTGATTCACCACCTTGCCTTGGCTGTCTGTCCCCCAGCTAGCGCTAGAGCAACCCAAGAAGCTGGGGCTATCGGGGGAAAAGAGAGAGCATTTAACAGACACAAAAATGAAAAGTTATCTGTTGATGATAATGTATTAGTGTATAGTATATATTTTTGACTTGACCAATATGTACTATATTTATGCTAGGGAAAAACCTTTTGTATTTTGTAAAGATGTACAGTGATTAAATGCAAATTAAAAAATATATATATACACTTGCACTTATAAGTATACACATATATTTATATATACATACATTTATACACATATACACATATGCATATATATATGCATAGATACATATATTTGTACACATATAAATATGTACACATATAAATATGTGTGTATAAATAAATAAAAATGTATATATACATATATAAAATATACATGTATAAGAAAAATCTAGGCTGTGTCTCATATCTTCTGTGGCCCACAGTATATACCATAGACTTCTTTTTTTGCTCTATGGTGTATACACTTGGCAGAGAGAGGAATGCACCCTGCATCGGATTGTGTTCATGCCATGATCCTCCTTCCTCCATTTCTTCATCTCATCAGGATCTGGGGCACATGCACCCGTGCTCAGCATAGTTTTCGAGTCACTGGTGCCTGGACATGAACCACCTTCAGTCCTGGAGATCTGGCCCCCAGGTGCGGCCTAACCACTGCACCATGGAGCCAGCCCCCAACACGTACTTTTTCTTTTTCTTTTCTTTTTTTTTTTTTTTTGGAGAGGTTTTTGCTATAGGGCGCATGTGCTCACCAGACAGAGACAGAGAGATAGAAAGCGAGAAATCACCCCCCAGGGAGAATGGCCACGCTGCAATCCCCTCTCCTCCATTCTTCTTTTGGGATCTTGGGCACGCATGCACACGCGCCCGGCATGAGTTTTAAACCACCGGGTCCGGGACGCGAACCGCGGTCGACTATGTGGGAGTCCAGAGACATAGCCATTACGCTAACTGCTGGTCCCCCCAACACGGACTTTCAAACATGGTGCTCTGCAACATGGGGAGGAAATAATGAAGTGGTGAAGAAAAGGAGATAGAAAGGCAGGAGAGAGAGGTGGGCAGGTAGGAAACAAACATAGAGATGAGCAGTAAGGAGGAAGAGGAGACCAAAGCCGTCACCGTGTCAGACAAGAGCCAGAAATGTACACTCCATAAAGTTTGCTTATATGTATGTTTCTGTCATTTTTCAAAAGATTTCTCTTAATTAGTATCGGTTCTTTGGTTTGATGGACCCAAGACTATGATAGTTGTGTGCAGGTGGAAGTACGGTGACAGCAGCTCGGCCAGCTCCAGAGCGGCTGGGACAGTGTGACAGAGGAGTCAGATGGCCATCCCATTAACTACACCCCTGCGGTGGCTAATCCTTGCTAACTCACACCAGAAGTCTAACACAGCCACCTCAGGTCCGGGGCACAACCAAATCTTAGCAGTTTCTCTGTGTAATCCTTCTGAAAGTCACTTCTGAGCTTCAGCCTTTTTTTTTTTTTTTCTTTTGCTATATCCATTGGCTTCTAAGATCCCGAATTCTCTCCTCTCAACTCCATTTAATACAGAGCTGTGAAACCTTCCCACAAAACCTGCCCAACCTTCGTAACCTTCGGAAGTCCCCTGTCCTCGCTTTGTTACCTATCACATAAAATTGAAGTTGGGTAGGTTAGTTCTGATCACAGTGCTAGAGGCTAAGGCCAAAGGTTAAATACCAGGAAAGGCTTATAAATCCCCAGACTCACAAACATTATAGGATGAAGAGAACGTTAATCATGACTTAATACAACCTGCTCCATTTGCAGATGAGATCCTTAAGGCTCAGAGAGATCAAGTTCACACAGAAACAGAAGCCTGTCCTAGCCACAGCTTGGTATTGAATCCCAGGCAATCATTTTGAAAACTCTTGTTTGTATTTGGAGAAGTCAGGCAAGATTGAGGGTTCCACCCCACAACCGTCACCCTCCCAGAGGAGGTTGGGACACCTCAGAGCCCTGGAAGGGCTCTTCCTGATTATCAGCACCATTGTCACTGAAGTACCTGTCCTAATCCTGAGACCAGCTTGCCTTTCTTTCTTTCATCAGCTCAACATTGAGGAGCAGAAAAGTGGTAGGAAGGTCTTGGCACGTGGAGTGTAGCGTGAGACAAGAGAATCCTGGAGTCAGAGAGGGTATGTTTCAGTTCCAGTTTCCTAGCCTTTTCCTAACCCTCTTACTTTGTTTTCCCTAAGTTTGTTTATTAATTTCTTCCATAAAAAGAAGGAAATAGAAAAACAGGCATCCTCGTCAAGGTCCTCCCACCGCACTCCAGCAGCCACCTGCGGCCAGCCAGGATCACAGGCACGCACACTCCTGGCATGCACAGGGAGACCTCAGGGTGCCAACCTGGACCCTTCCCGTATGCTCTGGGCATGGTGTAACTGCTGTGCTTCACAGTCGGCCTCTAACCTTCTTATTTGGGGCAAGCTTCTTAATTCCTCTAAGTTTTATAACTGGGAAAATTGGCAATACTACTAGGTTCTACTTTGTAGAGTTTTGTTTGTTTGTTTGTATCTGCCAAAGGAAACATTCACTTGTTAGAGAGACTGAGAGACAGACAGAGAGAGGGAGAAAGCACTCCTTAATGGGACATGGTCATACTGCAATCCCTTCTTCAATTCTCCATGCTGTTGGGATTTAGGACACACACACTGCCTCCTTTTCAACTCGCCAGGGCTAGGATTTGAACTGCAGTCTGCCATAGGGAATCTGGCTCCCACTAGGCTACGGGGCTAGGTCTTTGTGAGTTTTCGCGAAGGTGAGAGAAGCAATCCTGAACCAGCCTTCCTCTTCAACCAGGCACACGCTACAGCCTTGACCCTCCCATTTCTCGCAGTGCATTTCTCACGATCAGAGAAGTCTGGTGTCCTTTCCTGACTGAGGACTTCAGCTGGGACCACGTCTCTCCATCAGAAATGCTCTGACAGTATTAAGTCTCAACAGAGAAAGAGCACAAGATGGTGGCACAGGAGTGGCCCAGGGGGAACCCACTTGGGACCTCTCTGAGCACGGTGAGTGCACACATGTGCCCAGGCTCCAGGCTGGCTAAAGCTGGGACGGGTCACAGGGGAGGGCCTGTGAAGGATCCCCTATCTCTCTCTCTGTGATGAAATCAATCAATAAAGAAACTTTAAAAAGGGAGAAGGGGAGATGAGGGTCCAATCACAGTTATTGCTGTCAGTTCCTAGGCATCTGATAGGACTATTTTTTCACTCTGCCACCCTCCACACACCAAACCCCACCCACATACGACAAAGGTAGGGAGGGACAGCCTGGCTGAAGGAAAGCTTGCCCCACCACAGTAGTTCATGCATATTTCATGTGATTTCTTCAACCTTAAGCAATATTCTTCTTATAGCATGACTCACAAATACTTGACCCTAGTGTATATTCAACTGTGTATTATATTTATTAAGTATTTGCTAATAAAAGCATTTTCCTATTGCTACATAAACAGGCATGCCTGCTACTATACATTCATACATTCGCGTTTCTGAGAAGAGTCAAATGAATGCCTCTTCCCAGACACTGGAGGTCTGGTCCACCCTGAACCACACTATTTTTTAATTGCCAAAGACCCTGTGCACTTTCCAGAGAGAGAAAGACAGAGAGAGACAGGGGAAAACACCACTAATGGGGCATGGAGATAGCATGATCCCTTTTCCTCCTCTTCTCCATCCCATCAGGGTTTTGGGGACACACACGTGCTCCCAGCCTGTTTGTCAAGGGTCAAGGGCCTGGATTAGAACCATGGCCAACCATGTGGGATCCAGCTCCTTAACCACTGGGTTCTGGGGCCAGCCCAACCAGAACCACACTTTCAAACAGCAGCTATTCTTGAGATCAATGTCCCAACTTTTCTTTTGGCAATCCTGCCAAAATGATAATAGTATCATCTTTTATGTTACTATTATGTACTAAGCATTTTTTAAAAGTGTTACTTGTCTAAGTTCTCAGATAATCTTACCAGGTTAGCACTTTCACACCAGTTTTTCAGAGAAGGAGATGGAAGTGGGGGGGTAACGTGTTCTGTAAAACGTCACTCAGCTGGCAGACCACAGAGCCAGGGTTTGAAATGGGCCTGGGGGATTTCTGTAGCATTTGCCCCCATCATCCCCCTTTCTTTTTTTTTTTTTTTGGAGAGGTTTTTGCTATAGGGCGCATGCGCTCACCAGAGAGACAGAGAGAAACAGAGAGACAGAAAGCGAGAAATCACTCCCTAGGGGGGATGGCCACGACACAATCCCCTCTCCTCCATTCTCCCCTCAGGTTCTTGGGCACACACACACACACACACACGCCCGGTGTGAGTTTAAGCTGACGGGTCCAGGACTCGAACCAGGGTCGACTACATGGGAGTCCAGTGACATAGTCATGAGGAACAGACTGAAGACTGATGCTGGTCCCGCCTCCATCATCTTAATTGAGAAAATTCTGCACCATGAAGTATAAGGCGATGGTTTAAAAGGAGGCTGTGCAGAACGTTTTACATCTAAAACTGACCCTTGGTCACCACTGAGTTGTCCCCTGAACATAGACTGGAAGGAAGTTCTGCGTTCCGCACTGTGGGAGAAACCACCGCTTGGCCTCCTGCATTGTGATGGCCCTTACTTTGTTCTCCCATGGCCAAGTTAGCCCAGCACTGGGGAGAGCCACAAAATGGCAGAGCCCACAAAACTCTCCATGAGAAGGCTGGAGGGCAATGCAGCAGTAAAGAGAGACGGCATTCATCCCATGTGGGAGAGTTCCCAAGTCACGTCCCAAGACCTCCCTGAGTATGCCAGGCGCATGCATGCCCATGATCCAGCGCTGGGCATGTCTTAGACTGCTAAATCTAGTGACAAGCTGAAAAACATGTATAAATACAAAAAATATCAAGGTGACCTCAACTCAGAGGCTGTTCCTATGTAATAAGAAAATTTAAAAAGGTAAGTAGCATATATATACCTGTGTACCTAATTATGTGTATGCGTGCGTGCGTGCATGTGTGTGTTTGTGTGTATGCACACATAGATGCTCCCAAATTAAGAATCACCTGTAAAGATCGGAGAAGCCTTCCCTGAAAGCTCTGAAATGACAAATGCTTTACCAACTTTGGGGCCAGCAGAGGGCGTAGCAGTTACATCGCTGGACCCTCACATGGCCAACTGTGGTTGGAGTCCCAGACTCAATGACTTGAAAATCACACCAAGCATGTGTGTGTTTGTGTGCTCGGGATCCTAGGAGGAGAATGGAGGAAAAGGGATTGTGGCATGACCATTCCACCCTTGGGGATGATTCCTCACTCTCCCTCTCACTGTCTCTGTCTCTCTCTAGCAAGCACATGCACCCTGAGGCAGCACATGCACCCTAAGGCAAAAACCTCTAATAAATAAATAACAAATGCTTAACCAACTTTAGCAATGAAGCACTTGAACTCCGTGCTGTTCATCTCTGCAGTTACAGCAGAGACCCGGATGTCCATAAACTATTATTCTTGGGAGAAGGGCTTCCCAGAGATCAGGAGACTCCTTGGTGTAGACCCAGATTCTGAGCAGGGGAAACCTGAGGTGCCTGTTGGCTAAGGCACTTCTCGGGGAATCCATCTGGCATCTGGTCAGAAGCTCCCAAGCCCTCGGGGCACTCTGGGTGTTGCACGTCCTACACCCGGAGGGCGGAAGGCAAGGGATGATAACCTTGGTTAGGCAGGCGTATCAATAGATCAGGGAACTAGCCAGGAGAACAAAGACTTTAAGGAGGGACTCTAGAATCATCTGTAGTATGCCAAATAGCTCCCTGCAGCATGAGACCTACCAGCAACAAGAATGAGGAACAGACTGAAGACGGAAATGAACAGATCAAAGGAGGTCTAAGGGCACATGCCTTAGAATAAAGGAAGGATCTAAAACAGGATGACAGGGACCCAGGGAAGAAGTTGGGACCCTGGGAAGGAGTCCAGACTCTGTTTTCTGTGTCCCTGGCCGTCACGGCAGTGGGCTGGATCTCTAGCTCCCTCAGCAAACTTTGTGCCCAGCTTGTCTCCTTGTCCTTCAATGCTTTGCTGCAAGAAGGACTGACAGATCACAAATTTCTCAACCTAACACTAACAGGCAGCCAGAGTTGCAAAAATAAAATTAAAGTAAATGTAATCATTCTTTAAAAACAAAAAAGAAAGAAAATATCCCCCAGAATCCTGCTGGACACTGGCCCTTCCATTGCCCTTCTTTGCAAAACCAGATTCTCTGGGCTTCCGCCCAGTGCGATTCCCCGACTCCTGTGTCTTGTCCTCGCTTTCTTTGATGAACTTAGTACTCAAGGCTGACCAGCATTTGGTCCCATGAGCACTGATCACTTTCTCTTTTTTTTTTTTTTAATGCTGCAAAAGGGTGAGTGCAATGGCTGGTGAGAGACACAAAGAGAGGGAAAGTAAGAAAGCAACCCCCATGGGGGATGGCCACACCACAATCCCTTCTCCTTAATGTTTCCCTCCTTTTGGGTTCACACATGCCTAGCACATTTTTCAACCATTGTCCAGGGCTCGGACCATGCTGCTATAGGCCAAGTACCAACTCTTGCTTGGGAGCCAGCTCTATCCCTGGATCTTGCCCTGCCCTGACTTTGCCTCTGCTCCCAGCCCTACCTTGTCCTCTCCCAGCATCCCTCCTCCCCACCTGCCCACCTACCACCAACCACACATTTGCACACCCCTTCCTCCCACAAGTCGTGGGCTTTTGCTTGCTCACATCTGCTGTGAGCGCCTAGCTCCTGTCCAGGCATGGCTGGCTCAGCTTCCCACCTGGCTGGACGTCAGCCGGAGGTCAGTCAAACCTCCAGCCCAGGCCCCAGCAGAGCTAAGGAACCTTCCTCTTTCCAAAGTCTTCTTTCAAAATTGCATAAGGAAGTCTCAACAGCCTCACCAGAGTCTAAGCAAATTTGTATCTCAATTTAAAAGCTTTCAAACCCCTCTTCTCTATCCAACATTGTAGACACCCTTAGAGAAAGGAACCTTAGGAAACCAAGAGACCACTAATCCCTGGAGCATAATGTCTTCTAACTTTTAGTTGTACAGGTTCACAGTGAACAAAGAGGCTGTGAGAGTTATATGTAAATGTTCCGGAAATGCGTCAAACTTCCTTTACAGGGAGCTACTGAATATTTGACAAATATTTAATTACAATTTGTTCCAGAAACTAAACAAAGTTGTAAACATTAGTGCTACTGGAACTAAAATTGAGAAGAAAAACATGAGGGGAGCAGCCAGATGGCACGGTGGTTAAGGAGAGTAAATCCCACATGGTTGAATGTACAGTTCAAGTTCTGGACTTGGTGGTTTGGAAAATATGCTGAGTATGTATGCATGTGTACCCAAATCCCAAGAGGGGAATTGAGGAGAAGGGATTGTAGCACGGCCATTCTCTCTGGGGGGTGATTTCTTACTTTCCCTCTCTCTCTCTCTAGCTAGTGCATGCACACTATAGCAAAAACTAAAAAAATCAAGTAAAATAAAAAAGTAAAGAAAGAAAAAGAGAAAAGAAAGAAGAAATAAAGGGAGGAAAAAGAAGGTGAGAGGGAAGATGGGCTGAAGGAAAGAAAAAGTATAACAGATCATATAGCAGCAAAGAATAGCAGGCAAATTTGCAGATTCCCCCCCAATGTAAAATTAATACATGGTGATTAATAGAGATTTTGAGGAAAAAAATACTAAAACAAATATTTTTTTTTAATTTTTATTTTCTACCTTAATTCACTATACACCATCACAACCCACCAATAAATTTTCCATCCAAAATACACTGTGTACTGGTTCAATCAAGCACATCAACATACATGTTCTCAGCAAGTAATTTTCCAATTCTTACATCCTGCATACCTTGCCCTTTGTCTTGCCATCCCTGATTCCCCATCCCCCACCCTCTGCCATGTCCCATCTTCCCCCTCCTTTGTCCCTGGCATCCATGATTGCCCTCCATGCCTTCCGCCCCCTCCCATTCAATTGTTCTGCCAATGAACTCAATTGGTCTAAATATAT
>NW_006159576.1:263658-294288 GCF_000334495.1 Tupaia belangeri chinensis
GGCCCAGAGGCCACACGACCTCGCCAGAGGGCGAGGGGGGGGCAAGGGCCCGCCTCCCGCCGCTGCCTTGGCGCGGGTCCCGTGGGAGACGCGCTGAGCCCGGGAGGGCCCGCGCAAGTCCCGCCAAAAACAAATATTTTTAAAGGTTCTACAACCACAATACATCTGTATTTTATTTACTTTCATTGTGCTATTTTTCTATATCTAATAACATAAATCATGAATATTCAATTTTACTATATATGCAAATGTGTATTTTAAAAATTTATTACAATATAAACATTTTTATAATGCTACATAATCTTAACAACCATTATTTGAATGTTTGTATAATATTCCCTAGTTTCCACAGACTGACCAAACTGTTTTACCAAATAATAATAATAATAATAATAAATAATGACTTACTCTTTACTGTTTTAAAATAATACTGCTAGTAATATTGTTAGAGTTTTTTTGGCTTTTTTTATAAGAGATTTTTGCTATAGGGTGTGTGTGCTTCCCAAAGAGAAAGAGACAGACAGATGGACAAAAAGTGAGAAATCACCCCCCAGGGTGGACAGCCATGCTGCAATCCCCTCTCTTCCATTCTCCTCTCTGGATTTTGGGTATGCACGCACATCCACCCAGAGTGAGTTTCAAGCCACCAGATGTGAAACTCAAACTATGGTTGACTACGTGGGAGTCAGCACCTGAAAAATAATGCCATCTGCTAGTCCCTATTTTTACTTTTTTTTTTTTTTTTTTGCTTTAAAACACATGTCCCTTTTGCTGTAGAACACATGTGCTCACCAGAAAGACAGAGAGAGATAGAGAGACAGAAAGTGAGAGACAGAGAGACAGAAAGTGAGAAATCACCCCCCGGGGGAATGGCCACACCACAATCCCTTCTCCTCCATTCTCCTCTCAGGATCTTGGGCACACATGCACACGCACCTGGTGTGAGTTTAAGTCACTGGGTCCAGGACTCGAACTGCAGTTGACTACATGGGAATCCAGCAACATAGCCATTGTGCTACCTGCTGGACCCCTTTAAAAAATTTTTTTTAGCAGTTAGAATATTGTCTTAGGCTAAGTTTCCAGAAGTGGATTAATGATAAAGGACCTAATAAAGGGATTGGATACTTTAATCACTCCTGATCTATATTGCTAAATTTCTTTCAAAATGAATTTTAACCAATTTACAAAAAAATAAGTTTGATTTTACTAGCTCCTTATTAAGATTGAACATTGCTATTTTAAATTTTTTAAGTTTATTTATTTATTCCATGAAAGAGACAGAGACAAAGAGAAAAAGAGAGAAAAGGGCTCCCTCACAGGATTCTCATGCTGCAGCCCATCCCCATATAAGCTAGTCCAGCCCACGGACATGCACATGGACCTGGAGACCTCAGGGAGGAACCAGTTCACAAACCCAGGACCTTTCACATGGAGTTCCAGCTGTGCCACCACTGCATCACCACCCGGCCCCTTCAAACTATTTTTTATTCAGTTAACTCATATGTTCATTTATTTGGGTTTTATCACAGGACACATGTGCTCGCAGGAGAAAGAAAGAGACAAAGAGAGGGAAGTGAGGTATCAACCCCAGGGGGATGGCCACACTCAAATCCCTTCCCCTCCATTCTCCTCGGGATTTTGGCCATGCACACACACACATCTGGCGTGATTTTCAAGCTGTTATGTCTGGTACTTAAACTGTGGTTGACCATGTGGGACTCTAGCACCTTTTAACCATCACACCACCTGCTGACCCCCCGATAACTTATTTTTTACTTCAACTTTGTTTTCTTAGATTTGTATAGAAAATAGGGGGGGCATATATTTACTTTGGGGGAAATAAGCTGAGCACTTTGCAAACTATCTTTTGGCTACTTGCATTCCTCATAATATAGTGGAAAGAGAAGAGCATCTGATGCCCAAAAAGCCTTCATCTAAACGCCTACTTTGCTACTTAATTTGTGACCTTAAGCAACTGGTCCTCTCTAAGTCTCAGTTTTCTTCATTACGAAATGAGAAAA
This sequence comes from Tupaia belangeri chinensis, assembly GCF_000334495.1. Classification (NCBI taxonomy): domain Eukaryota; kingdom Metazoa; phylum Chordata; class Mammalia; order Scandentia; family Tupaiidae; genus Tupaia; species Tupaia belangeri. Next base: position 265,680 of record NW_006159576.1, read on the forward strand.
TCTATTCTACCTTGTGGAAATCCAGGGCAAAGTGCCTGGCATATTCTAGGAACCTAATAAATATTCATTCTCTTCCCGCACACTATGAGGGATCTTGAGGCACTAAGACATTAAGACAGCAGTTTGAAAGGAGTCCCTATTAAAGGAACATTAATTCTGTTAAAATTGAAGCAAGAACAAACATCAGTTTATGGTGAAGCTTGGTGGAAGAATGGCTTTACAAAAAGTTTATGGGACAGGGCACTGAAGAAATCAGAAATTTACAAATGGCCAACTCATTTAAAACTGAATGAGGGACCAGCAGTTAAGAGTAATGGCTATGTTGCTAGACTCCCACGTAGTCGACCACGGTCAAGTCCCGGACCCGGTGGCTTAAACTCACACCGAGCATGTGTGCCTGCATGCCCAAGATCCCGAGAGGAGAATGGAGGAGGGATTGTGGCATGGCCATCCCCCCTGGGAGGTGATTTCTCGCTTTCTGTCTCTCTGTCTCTGTCTTTCTGGTGAGCGCATGTGCCCTGTAGCAAAAACCTCTCTAAATAAATAAATAAATAACCGAATGAGATGATGGTAGGCACAATGCTTGCAAAGAATAACCCTCACAGCAATTTGTGAGGAAAAAATATTCTATCTTGTTTATGCCCTAACTGAAGAAGAGTGATGCTTAACAGCAAAACAATAGCCAAAACCGTGGACATCTCAATCGGTTTAATTTGCACAATTCATTTTTTTTTCTTTGAGAGAGATTTTTGCTATAGGGCATGCAGAGACAGACAGAGACAGAAAGCAAGAAATCACCTCCAGGGGGGATGGCCATGCCACAATCCCTTCTCCAATCTCCTCTCGGGATCATGCTCAGCGTGAGTTTTAAGCAGCCAGGTCTGGGACTCAAACTGTGGTTGACTACATGAGAGTCGATTGACGTAACCATTATGCCATCTGCTGGTCCCCTCAATTTACATGGTTCTTACTGTAAAATTAAAATTCAGCAAACTTTCTGCCCCACAGGTGCCAAAACTGTTGTGCGCAGGTCAACCACAGACAAGAACAGTGCTTTCAATGGAAATTATACACAAGTAGGATCAAGATCTGAAACAGTTCTTGGGAAAATTGTAACAGGAGAAATGACACAGGGCTCTGTCAGTATGATCCTAAAGACAAAGGACGGTCAAAGCAATGGCTACCAAGAGGTGGAAGTGATCCAGTCAAAGCCAAAGTGGAACAGACAAGAGCAAAGGTCATGGCAATAGTTTTTTAAGGATGCTTTAGGCTTTTTGCTTGTTGACTTTCTGGAGAGCCAAAGGATGATAACATTTGTTTATTATGAGAGTGTTTTGAGAATGTTAGCTGAAGCTTTTGTCAATGAATACCAGAAAGCTTCACTAGAGAGTCTTCCTCCACCTTGACAGTACTGCTGCCCATTCTTTCATCAAAAAAGGGCAAATTTGTGAGAGCTCTGATAGGAAATTATTAGGCATCCACCTTACAGTGCTGATGTGACTTTTTCTGACTTCGTTATCTTTTCTTCTCTTGAAAAAATGTTAAAGAGCACTTTCTTTTTGGTTAATAATATTAAAAAAGACTGCATTGACATAGTTGAATTCCCAGGACATTCAGCTCTTCAGGGAGGAACTAAAAGACTGGTACCACCACTTACAAAAGTGTCCTGAACTTCATGGAGTTTATGTTGAGAAATAAAGTTTATATTTTGGGACCAGCAGATGGCATAATGGTTATGTTGATGGACTCCCATGTAGTCAACTTCAGTTCGAGTCCCGGACCTGGCCACTTAAAACTCACACTGGGTGTGTGTTCATGCATGCCCAAAATCCTGAGAGGAGAATGGAGAAGAGACTACAATGTGGTCATGCACAAGAGATGATTTATTGCTTTCTGTCTGTCTCTGTCTGTCTACTCGGTGAGCACACGCATATAACCCATATCAAAAAAATCTCTCTTAAAAAATAATAAATAGGGTCCAACAGATGGTGTAATGGTTACATTACTGGACTCCCACATAATCGACCGCAGTTCAAGTCCCAGACCCAGCAGCTTGAAACTCATGCCGAGTGTGTGTGCATGCATGCCCTAAATCCATGAGAATAGAGGAGAAGGGATTGCAGCATGGCCATCCCCCAGGGGGGTGATTTTCCACTTTCTGTCCTCCTGTCTCTGTCTCTCCCATGAGCACACATGTCCTATAACAAAATGTCTCTCTAAAATAAAAAAATAAATAAACAAATAAATAAACTGAAAATAAAGTTTGTATTTTTTGCTTTTATTTTATTTATTTATTTCTAGATTTTTGAGGGCACATGCACTAACCAGAGATAGAGAGAAAGAGAGATCACCCCCCCAGTGAGGATGGCCACTCCACAATCCCTTCTCTTCCATTCTCCTCCTGGGATCTTGGGCATGCATACCCAGTGTTTCTCAAGCTGCTGGGTCCAGGATTCAAAACACAGAGTCAACCAGGTGGGATCCAGCACCTTAACCACCACACCAATGAATGTTGTTGGTCCTATATTTTTTAATCTTTTTTTTCTTTTCTTTTCTATTTTTTTTTTTTTTCAGTTTGGCAAGAAGGCGCATACACTCACCAGAAAGAGACTCACAGAAAGAGAGAAACAGAAATAAGGAAGCACCCTCCCATGGAGGGCAGTCAAACTGCATCTCTTCTCCATTTCTCCCACCTCTTAGGAATTGGGGCATGCAGGCATATGCACCCAGTGTTTCTCAAGCTGTTGAGTTCAGGTGTTAAACAACACAGCCATGTGGGACCTGGACACCTTAACCACCATGCCCCAGGCTGGCCCTTATTTTTATCTTTTAATTCCATTTTCTATAAACCTTGTGAAATCCCTGCATATATATAAAGATCCCATAGCTTTTATCAAATAAGCTCATGTGTTCTTCCTACTTAAAAACAGAGTACTGAGTAGTACTCCATAGTATATATGTGCCACACTTTTTCCATCCATGTCTCTGTTCATGGACTTTTGAATTGGCCAAAAAAGAAAAAAAAAAAAAAAAAAAAAAAACAGACATACTATTCAGCCATAAAAAAACAGAGACCCTGGCATTTGATAGAGAGTGGATGAATATGGAGTATTTACCATTAAGCAAAACAAGCCAGATTGTGAAAGAGAAGCATTGTATGTCCCCACTCAATATATACTGAATGTCTACACTCTATGGCATAAACTGAAATATTGAGTGCTATAAAGGCATGGAGAGCAACTGTGGATACCAGGGACAACGTGGGAGGATGACGAGAAATGGCAGAGAGTGAGAGAAAAGGAATCAAGGAGAAAAAGAAAGAAGTAAAACATTTAAGAAACACAAAGTGGAAAATTATCTGTTGATGGTAATACCTTTGATTTAGCCAATATACAGTGGGAAGATTCATTTTGTATGCTGTAATGATACACAGTGATTGACTGTAAAAAAAAAAAAAAAAAAATACCAAAGACAGTGTGGGAGGAGGGTGGGAAATGGCAGAGGGTGAATAATGCGGGGGAGGGGGGATATGTATATGAAACAAAAACTGGAAAATTATTTGTTGACGATAACATGTATGATTAAGCCACTACACAGTGTATTCTGGATGAGAAATCACATATTGAAGATTTACAATATGGAATAAAAAGAAGTCACCACCATGATTAATTTCAGAGTTCTCTTGTGTGATACATAAAACAGATTCTGGAAGTGATTTTAAAGAAGAAACTAGAGACCATCAGATGGCATAATGGTTATGTCCTATACAGTAGAAACGGTTCAAATCCTGGACATGGCAGCTTAAAAATCAAGCCAGGTGCATATGTGTGCATGCCCAAAATCCTGAGAGGAGAACAGAGGAGAAGGGATTGCGGCGTGACCATCCCCCCTGGGGGGTGATTTCTCACTTTCTATCTCTCTGCCTCTGTCTCTCTGGCAAGCACATACACCCTATAGCAAAAAAAATCTCTCTAAAAAGAAAGAAAAAAAAGAAACTAGATAGCTATTCTGAGAGATTACAGACTAATTTACTACAAATTTAACAAACCAATAGAACTCTGAAGACCAACATCAGCTACTAGATATTTGCTATCAAAACCAGGTTGTGTTTTTTTTTTTTTTTTTTTTGGGAGAGATTTTCACTGTAGGGCGCGTGTGCTCGCCAGACAGACAGAGAGAGACATAGAGACAGAAAGCGAGAAATCACCCCCCAGGGGGGATGGTCACGCCGCAATCCCTTCTCCTCCATTCTCCTCTCGGGATCTTGGGCACGCACGCACACGCGCCCGGCGTGAGATTTAAGCCACCGGGTCCGGGACACGAACCGCGGTCGACTACGTGGGAGTCCAGCGACATAGCCATTACGCTAACTGCTGGTTCCCAAAACCAGGTTGTGTTTTTACATTATATTTAGTAGTACCTTGTATGTCCAGAAGCAATAAATCGAGTGGCAAGGAATACCTTTTAAAGAACTCAAGAAAAAAATAAAAAAAGACCTCTCCTCTTGGTATTGATTTTTTCTTTTAATACATCAATAAAACATGTCCAAAGTATTTATTAAGTATTTACTATGTGGTCTAGGGCATGCTCCAAGATACAGGATATTTTTGTATATTCTCCACAAAGTGAATTATGTCAGGTAATCGTTAGACAAAGAACTAATCAGTAGACATACTAAAACAAAATTAATGACACAGAAGTCATTGATAGGAGACATAATCACATACTTGCATTGAAGAAGCCACCCCTACAGGTATACAATAAAGATGGCAGCTCTGGTATCTGTAAAAACAGACCAAGCTGGGGACAGAGAAACAGCAAAAAATTTCAACTGACAAGATGCTTCAAATGTATTAACAGCATAGTCACCAAAAGCAATGTAAGATGCACCTAGAATCAAGGAATTAACAACCATACTGGTCTAGCTCATCAGAACCAGGACTACAGCATTCAGCTCTGCACAGAGTTCTTTGAAAAGAATTATTAATATAAACAATGGGGTTGTGCTCAGAGGTGTGCAAGCAAGAAAGTACAAGGACTCCAAAGTGTGCCATTCTCAGCCAACGCAAGAGGAAGACTTGACTTTCTTCCCTATGGCTCCAAGAGGCTAAATATGAGTAATGGTTTGAAACTATCAGAGTTAGATTTCACAGTAACAGAAGTTAAAGCTTTCCAAAGATGCCTGGACTGCTTTATAGGTTAAAGATCTTGATCAAGAGGTGTTAAAGCATGAACAGCAGGAGTTCAAACATTGAGATCACTTGCTAGCTAGCTTCTCTCTCCGCCAACTAACATAGGTTTACTCAGTGATTCCCAAACTGGGGTACACACTGGAGTCCCCAGGAGAGCTTATTAGAGCACATTTCTAAAGTCCAGGTCCACATTTTCTGACTCAGTAGTTCTGGACGGGGACCTGTGACATTGCATTTCTAACCAGTCTCCATTTAACACTGATGCTGCTGATTTAACAAATCACACTTTGAGAACCACTGGATTAAGCACATCCTTGACAACGATGCCTGAGAAATTCTAGCTTGGCAGAAGTGTTTAGACTAGGAAACTTTTAGTCCTACAATCATAAGGAAGTTGGCATTAAACTATGTGGTATCAATTATAAAGACCACAGTCGAGAAAGATGAATTAAGTTCATTGAGAAAGAAGGAGTTAAGCCAAAGCTAAACTACGATGGAATAGGTAAAAAGGAGAAGGAGAAGGGCCAACCAGCAGCATGATGGTAAAGGCAGAAGGACCCCACATGGCCTACTGCTTGGTTGGAGTCCCAGGCCTGGTGGCTTGACCTAGCTGGGTGCATGTGCATGAGTGCTCAAAATTCCAAGAGGAGAAGGGACTGTGTTATAGTCATCCCCCCTGAGGGTGCTTTCTCACTTTCCCTCTCTCTCTCTCCTTCCCTCTGTTCCTCTCCAGAAAGTATACTTACCCTGTGGCAAATTAAAATAAAAAATTTTAAAAAGGAGAGGATGAATACTTGAAGCCAAAACCACTTGAATGTTAACTGATGACATTTCCCATATTTATTCCCCTCACCTACCTCAGCCCTCACCATTTCCTCCCATTCAGCCAGGTAGGCTGGTTTATGTGCCTTGCCTTGGAGAAAGTATGTACCAGCAGAGAGAAAGGGGGAAAAAGTATATTTCTGTTTTTGTTCTGTAACCAGAGGGTGAATGTGCTTGCCAAAGAGAGAAAGAGCACCTTCCAATGGGGCATGGTCATGTCACAATCCCTTTTTTTTCCATTTCTGTAACTCGTTGGCATCATGGGTGCATGTGCACATGTGACTGGCATGTTATTCTTGTTAGGGCTAGGATTCAACAAACCATGGTAGGTCAAGTGGGATCCAGCTCTTACTGTGCTATGGGCCGGCCCCTTTCTGGTTGGTTGACTTTCAAAAGTGTAGGTTCTTCTTAGAACAGAGATGATCCATGCTATAAAGATAGAGCAGGGGGTAGGATGGGTGAGATCAGGTCTTCTTCATCCTAGGGCTAGAATATTCTCCTCCAGGCTAAGAGATGGTATGAGATGAGGACACACTGACTAACAATTCCAAGGAAACATGGGCTTCTATTCAGTGCCTTGACTCACCTTAAGTCTTTAAAATCTGAATACAAGAAACACCCTGATTTTACTCTACTTGAATTTTCATAAACCCTTAAAATAACAGCTTTAAAGGGGAATCAAGCTGTTAGAAAAATAGAGGGACCAGCTATGTCGCTGGACTCGCATGTAGTCGACTGCGGTTCGAGTCCCAGACCCAGTGGCTTAAACTCATGTCAGGCACATGAGTGTGCGTGCCCAAGATCCCAAGAGGAGAAAGGAGGAGAAGGGATTGTGGTGTGGCCATCCCCCCAGGGGGGTGATTTCTTGCTTTCTGTCTCTCTGTCTCTCTCTGTCTTTCTGGTGAGTGCACGCACCCTAAAGCAAAAACCTCTCCAAAAAAAAGAAAAATAGAATCACATTAACTGCACACCTAATGTCTGTCTTGATATGTAAGGTCAGGATTTGACTCCTGGGTCAAGCTGACCATGCCCAGAGCTAACCGGGAAGGCTGGGGAGATGACTGCAAAGTGAGAGCCTGCTGGGATGCTGTCTTTCTTTCTCTCTCTCAAGAATTTCTTTTTAAAAAATCCGGTTGGGAAACAGCAAATGACATAATGGAGTGATTCCAACTTTCAGTTTCTCTGTTTTTTTCTCTCCAGCCAGTGCATGTTCCCTATAGCAAAAGTCGCTCTAAAATAAAATATAAATAAATAATCAATCTGGTTGATCTTGAAGGCCACAGTTTATTTTTTTGTAACAGAATAAGAAAAAAAAAATCAAATAGATTGGATGGATTGCTTTTGCAGATTTATAACAGACTTGTTTTCTTTACTTTTTAAGAGAGAGATTTTGCTATAAGGCATGTGCATTTATCAGAGAGACAGAAAGTGAGAAATCACTCCCCAGGAGGATGGCTGCACCACAATCCCTTCTCTTCCATTCCCTCAGGATTTGGGGCCATGCACCCACAACAACCTGGTGTGAGTTTTAAGCTACCAGGTCCAGGACTTGAACTGCAGTTGACTCCATGGGAGTCCAGCAATGTAACCATTATGCCATTTGTTAATCTCATAGCAGGCTTCTTTTATAGGATATTGGGTGAGCTAACTTTCACCTCATGACTAATATAACTAATATCCACTTGGAAATTTTCATTTCATCTTACCTTTTGCCTTTCTTTCCATGTATGAAACATTTATTTCTTTGGTTTCCTAAAAGGAAGTTTAAAAAGTGTTCTGAGAATAGGCAATTCTACCTGAAGTCACTCACTTGGCAATCATAAAGAACAGATGAGGAAGGAGAGAGTGAGAGACAGGACTGGAAGGACAGAGGCTTAACAACATTTAAACAAAATTTTTAGGATAGATAGGAGTTGAGAGAATTCATCTCCAAATTTTTGGCTGCAAAGCCAGTGCCAGGCTCAGACAAACAGTAGCCACCCACGTCTCAGAAATAAATTGCAAGTCAAAAAAGAATCTTGACCAGATACCATGAGCCAAGGAAAGTTCAAATTGTACTCAATGTCCTAAACCTCTTGTGTACCTCTGATGAGGACAGAGCTTAGTGCTTTTCCCGAAATGCTCTTCGGATTCACAGGAGCAACACATACAACCCCCTGTCAACAAGTAGAGCCGTGAAGATAGCACTGGCCTTTGTGTCCACTGGGACATGGCCTCGAAGAAGTCAACGTGGAACCAAAAACAAACAAGTACTATGCCAAAAGAATTAAGTAATAGGCTTTGACATATCCTCTCCCTTTTACATGTTTTTAAAAGAGAAATGTATGTTTGTTCATAAAGGACTATTCATTGTTCTCCAACAATAAGATATAAACTCTTAAAAATGTGGTACATTCATTGAATATCCGGAATGTCTACAATCTTTAAAATATGCAATGGAATGAAAAGCTATTTGATATACTGTCAAGTGGAAAAAGGACTGTTATAACCCAGCAAAAACTGCTGAATTATATTTTTGAAGGGGTAAAACCATAAGCATCACACAATAATAAAAGAAACTCATATCAAAATATTGATTAGTCTCATTATTAGTAATTAAATGAAGAAAGTAAACAGCTGTAAAAACCAATTCAAAGGAGAAAATTTTAAAACCACAAATTCACAAGGAGCAAACAAATGCTGAAATAAATTTACAGATAGGGCCAGCCTGTGACCGGGTGGTTAAGGTAGCTGGATTCCACATGGCCAACTGAATGGTTTGAGTTCCAAATGAGACTAGGCATTTGTTGGCAGTTTGAAAAACACACCGGGTGCATGTGTATGCATGCCTGGAATCCCAAAGGGAAGGAGAGATGGGAGAGAGGGGACTGTGGCATTACCATTTCTTATGGGAAGGGAGGTCCTTGTCTCACTTTCTCTCTCTCTTCCTCTCTCTCTCTCTGGATAGCACATGAATCCTCTGGCAGAACGTTTTTTAAAACTTACAAGTGGACATAAAACTGACTTTTCCCTAGGAATGGGAAGGAAGAGTTATCTCTCAATGAACAGAAGTCATTCCCAAATCTGGATGCAAGAATTATTCGCATTTACAGTAATTCATCAGTTGTCTACAGGGTTGAAAAATAAATGAATCCGAGTCAAATGTCCATATCTTTATAGCAACGTTTTTCACATTTTTTCATTATTGCCTCCCTGGGGAGACTTTTCAACATTTTTACCTAATCCTACCACTTGACCTCAAAATTGACTACTACAAAATAAGATGCTGTTGAGCAGAGTTGAACTTTGGAGGGCCATAAACCATTAAAATAGCTAAGACTTTTTTCTTCTCTTCAACATCCACATTTGTCCCCTTTGAGATCATTGAGAATCCAGGTCTTAAAAGAAAATATCCAGAGACCCATAGTCTATTGAAAGGTTCTCTAATTATCTCTGTAGCCTATTTTAAAGTTGTGTATCTTTTAAATTATTGTACCTTTTATAATACCATGCAAGGATACCGTTTGTAAAAAACACTCCATAGGGACCAGCAGTTAGCGTAATGGTTATGTCGCTGGACTCCCACATAGTCGACCTTGGTTCGAGTCCTGGACCAAGTGGCTTAAAACTCATGCCAGGCGCATGTGCGTGCATGCCCAAGATCCCGAAAGGAAAATGGAGGAGAAGGGATTGCGGTGTGGCCATCCTCCCTGGGGGGTGCTTTGTGGCTTTCTGGCTCTCTGTCTCTCTCTGTCTGGCGAGCACACATGCCCTATAGCAAAAACCTCTCCAAAAACAAAAACAAAAAACATAAAACAAAAAAACACTCCATAGGCACACGTGTATATCTTATACTTTACAGCAGCAGTTAGCAAGCTACAGGCTGCCTCACCTGCCTGCTTCTGCACGGGTTTTGTTGGAACAGAGCCAGAGCCATGCAGGTTGTGCACAGACTGCCTGCTGTAGTCTACAGCTGCTTCCACGCCACAACAAACAGAGCTGGCTGCAGCAGAGACCACAGGACCTGCATAGCCTCTAATATTTACTCTTAATCCATTTACGAACAAGTTTGCCAACATCTGGTCTACACTAAACTATTGACAGAAACTAGCTCTGGTTAACAAGATTAATACATTTGTTTTCTTTTAAAAATAACATCTATATTCCCTACAGATGTTTACTTCCAGATGGGAAAAAACTTTTATAAATTACTCAATATATATTAATTATACACCAATTGTGTATGAGGGGTGGAAGTGCACTCCATAGTTCTTGCTGTCTGTTTGCTTATTTAGGTTTTAGCCATAGGACGTGTGCGTTTGCCAGAGAGAGGAAGAGTGAGAAATTACCCCTCAGGGGGGATGGCCACACTGCAATCCCTTCTCCTCTATTCTCCTCTCGAGATTTTGGCAAGCACACTCATGTGCCCAGTGTCACTTTCAAGCCACTGGGTCCAGGATTCAAACCATGGTTGGCCAAGTGGGAGTCCCGTGCCTTAACCACCACACCACCTGCTGGCACCAGTTCCTGCCTTTTGAAAAGCTTCTAATCTAGTGTTGCTGAGATAAAGTGGCATGTTTGTGATAGCAGAGTTGTTGCATTCTTTTACTGAGGTAAGCTAAAAATGAGGGAAGAATACAGAGATCACTAGAGGGGGGAAAAGTTGGTATTCCTAAAAATAACCTGAGTCAATTTCATTTCTATACTGAAGTGCAGCCTTCTGAGCCTTAACTGTTGAAGGACAGTAGGATTAAATTGTTTATCGTGACTTAAGGATTTGCTTCAAATTATTATCAAAATAAGTTTTTAAAAGAACATGCTTGTTGGGATCAGCAGTTAGCAAAATGGCTATGTCGCTGGACTTCCACGTAGTCGACCGCGGTTCGAGTCCTGGACCCAGTGGCTTAAACTCACGCCAGGCACGTGTGCGTACATGCCCAAGATCCCAAGAAGAGAATGGAGGAGAAGGGATTGCGGCATGGCCATCCTCTCTGGGCGGTGATTTCTCGCTTTCTATCTCTCTGTCTCTCTCTGTCTGTCTGGCGGGTGCACACACCCTATTGCATAAACCTCTAAAAAAAAAAATGCTTGTTCTTAGCTTCTATTCAGTGTTTGCTCCTGTTTTTGTTTCCTGTGATAGAGAAAACATGTGCATATACACACGGTCTCATCATACCACAATCCCCTTTCCTAGCCCTCCAGCTCTGCAGGATCCTGAGCCCCCTTGCTCACCGGCCATGTTTCTGGGGATCTGAACCTGAGGTTGCCACATGGCTTCCTACCTTGCAGGGCACTCGTGTAACTGCTGCAGCACAGCAGCTGGGCCTCTATCTGGTTTTTATACTCACTGAGATCCTGAGGTTCAAAGTTATCCTAAAATGCCACTGTGAGAAGATATCTTCTTGATATGTATGTAATATTTTATGACTTAAGAGGCCCTGATTCACATAAATCTCTTATCCATTAAAAATGTCTATTCAAGTTTCAAGATACTGTAACTTAATAGAGCAACGCAAGGTAACAGGAGGCATTCCCAGTCAACAGGTGTGTGGAGGTTTAAGGCGCTGGATCCCACAGGACCAACTGCACGGCTCAAGTCCAGGAACCTGTGGCTTGAAAAATACGCAGGCACATGTGGGTGCGCCCAAAATACCAAGATGGGAAGGGATTGGGCCATCCCCTCAGGGGGGGAATTCTCACCTTCTTTCTTTCTGTCTCTCTCTGGTGAGCACACATGCCCTATAGCAACTAAAAAAAAATCAACAGCAAAGAGAAGGAGGTAATTCTGTTCAGTTCATTCCCTCCAGTCCTAGAGAACTTTCCCAGGAACTTTTTCCTTAAAGGGTCTCTTTAATACCTGAAGATAACATCTCTATTCCCTTAGAAGCTATTTATTATTCGTAATATTAAACTCTTGGCTATCTGAAACCATCGAAGCTCAGACAAGTGATTTTTCTGTTCCATAATTCCAGATATTTGAGAAAAGAAGTACTCTAATGCAGGATGTTTATAGAATAACTTTCCTTATTTGTAAGATATATAGGCAGATAAATAAATGAAAGAGTCTTTAGGGCTAACATTTTCCAGGGAGTAATGATAAGACACTAACCTTACCCACAGTCATTCGAGGACCAAACACATCAGCCTTTCCAAGCTATAGTGTCATGAAACATTAATATGTTCTAATCAGTAGTGAAGTGTGTCTTCCTTAATCCATCACTAATAAAGGGTAAAATACTGAAGCTTGTGAGTTATTTACTTTTCTCAGAAATTAAAACTTGTTGAAGGTGATTCCTATAATAGCTGCTCTCATTTCTTTTCTTCTAATGATGTTACTGAAAGAGCAAGAGATGTGGTCTTTCCCAGGGGAGGTGTCTGTGTGCACAATATCCATCATCTGAACCAGGGTATAAAAATAAGGCTCAAGCTTATAGCCAAAAGGAAAGAATCAAAGGGGAGAGTGAAAAAAGGAAGAGAAGGAGAAGGAAATAATCAAAGGGGAGAGTGAAAAAAGGAACAGAAGGAGGGAAAGACAGGAGGAGGGAGCTAGAGAAGCAGCAGAACAACAATTTAGGGAGCCAGAAAGAAGAGAGGCCAACAGAAACAAAAAAAGAACAATCAGAAACTCAGAGAGGGTGGCATAACAGAAACCCAGGAGCAAAGTCTCGAAAAAGAGGGTGTGGTGGGTCACGTTAATTGCTGCTGAGAAATTAAGTAACATTACTGAGATGAGGCAATCAGACAGCCGTAGGCTGGCATGAGAGAAAGTTAAAGGAGAGGACAGAGAAAGATTCCTCCTTGCTGAAGTCTGTCCTTGGAAGAGAAAGAGATAGAATGGTGGTTGGAGAGGAGGGAATTTTTAAGGAAGAGAGAGACAGGAGCACGAGTACAGGCTCACAACAAGTGAACAACCGAATGATAGGCACTTCAGATAGAGAGGAGATAATCAACGAATCAAGATTGTATTGCCAGAAAGGACAAAAAGTGGTAGGATCATGAATAAAAAATTAGTCTTGAACAGGAAAAGGCACCCCTCTTCCTCTTAAACTGGAGAGTGCATTCGGAGGTCAATCTTGGGTAGACGGAAAGCCACAGGCTTCACATCCAATAGTCCGATAGGAGGGGTGAGGTCACCACTCAGAGAGGAGGAGGCAGGGGTGGGACGTGGATGGGCGCTGTAGAATGTGGGAGAAGAATGAACAGGAACAAGTCAATTATTGCCCTAGCGTATCACTCTTCACCCCCGTATCCATTTTCCAGAAGAAAAGAATGAGAAACCAGCAGATTTTTGAGAGAGAATAGCCATGGGTATGGGAAGAAAGTGCATTGCTATGGAAGCCACGGTGAAGGACACGTAAGAGAAAGAGTAACTAAAATGGAGAGTGAATCAACAGAATCCACAGCTACAAAGAACTTAGAATAAAAATACAGAAAGGGGCCAGAGAGTGGCCCAGAAGCAATAATACACTGTACTCTGCAATACTGTTGGGGTGTTGTCTGCCTGCCTGTCTTTCTCAGAAGAAAGAAAGTAATGAAATTTAAAGAAAAAAATACAGAGAAAATTCCACTAGATGTGACAACAAAGAAGTCAATAACCAAAAGAGCTTTTCTATAATGGTAAAGATTAAATTAGATTTCATGGAATGGGAGTAAGGAGTTGGAGACCATTAAGTGACCACTTTACCTTTGCAAGAATTTCCAAAGCCAGCAAAGCATGAGATAGTGGGAACAACAGGAGGTGGTGGGGGGTTTTTCTATGAGGGAAATCTGAGCATGTGTGTGTAAGTGTGTGTGTGCGTGTTGGAGGGCCACTGTAATTCAATCATTCAGCAGTCTTACAGGCTCACTGTAAGAATCAAATGAAAGCAGTTTTATGAACTGAAAAGTACCACACTAACATTATTCTTCTTTTCATTATACACAAATTCTCCTTTGTCGCATGTACAAATTATTTTCTCTGCCATTCACATTTCTATTCAGTGTTCTGTATGAACGCAATTATAAATCAAGAAGTTTTATGTTCTAAGTTCTTGCCTCATAGCCAGTAAAATCCTTGACGGTTTTGAAAGATGAAGTCTCCACATAAATTGAAACCAGCAGTTGCCACCTCAGAACTTGAGCAGAAAAAAAAAAAAAAAAAGGAAAAATTACATGAGGCTGATTTCTGTGGTCCTCGTACACCTGCATGTTATAAGGACAAATACAGACTGGGGAGATTAGCTTGCTTTCTCCTTCTTGCTTTGGAATCTGTTGTTAGTTTTAGGGAAGCACATATTTTGGCTTGACCAGACCCAGGTAAGACTTAGGTCAAGTTTTAAAACCAAGCATTTTATCACACTCTGACAGCTGGGAAACCTCATTTGGAAAATGCCATTATCAGGAAAAAACAGTGTGTTTTTGCTTTGGGCCCTTTGACTTGAGATATTCTTCACATTTTTAAAAACCATTAAGGAGCTGGGAAGTTGGTATCTAAAAGCTAGTAAAGTAATTAAATTGTGTATCAGCCAAAATAAATAGAATGTATTAATTAGTGGGACTGCAGCACATTCTAGGACATTGTACAAACTTTCTTTGCAAGTGTAGATTCTCAAACTATCAACTCTTTTTATAAAATCAGTAGGCCTTTTGGAACAGAACAATTTTCCTATTTTGCTGCTGTTTAGTGTATTTGGGAGAAAACAATTTAAACTGTCTAATATTAATCTCTTCATATAAAGCAGAGATAAAAAGAATTATCTTGTAAAAATGATCATTCTCCTCCTTGTTGGCCACTATGCCATTCTTGTCTTCATGGCACTGTAGATATTCAAAAGGCAATATTACTAAAATAGCATTTCCATCTCCTAAACATTGAAACACTTTTGCACGCAGAGATTAGCCACGAGCTTAGAAAGAGAGAAACTATGAGAAATTTGAAATTACAATGTATGCCATCAAAAGGTGAGATGGGGCAGGGTTTTTTGTTTATTTCTGGTTTTTTGTTTGGTTGGTTTTTACCAGAGGGTATGTGTGCTTACTTGGCAGAGAGAGGCAAAATGAGGGAAAGTGACAAAGCACCCCCCATGCCGAATGGTCATGCCACAATCCCTTCCCCTCTATCTCTCCTTCCTTTTGGGATTTGGGGCACATATGCCTGGCATGTTTTTTTTTAAATTATTATTTATTTAATTTTATTTATTCATTCATTTATTTTAATGTGACCAGAGAGAGACACAGAGAGAGAGAGAGAGAGAAAGGGAGAAAAGAAGCCGCCAGGTCCAGGACTCGAACCATGGTCGGCCATGTGGGAGTGTCCAGCACCTTAACCACCATTCCACTTGCTGGTCCCCTCTGGTATGTTTTTCAAGCCTCCAGGTCCAGGACACAAGCCATACATCAGTCATGTGGGATTCAGCCACCTCAACCACCATTTCACATAGGCTCTTAAAGTCGGTCTCTTTTGGAGAAGGTAAGGACAAGATAGAATTTGTAAGCTGAAAGTTTTGAATGTTCCACTAATTCATTTGTCACCACCCTGAAAATGCATTAAGTTTTGTAAATTTCTAAAGAGTTTTTATGAATATTTTTAAATAAATTTAAATAATCCATATCTCTCCACTCCTTTTAGTACAAAGCAATATACAGTTTGTTACAGTTATATTTTAGTAGCCACAAATAAAGAAAACTTCATATAAATGCATATTAGTTTAAGTAAAGCTGCTTCAAATTGGAAGTCTTGAATAAAACTATTAAATGTTATACTTGGCCATCACATATTTCCCATGGTAGGTAAATTTTTTGGGCTGTCACCAAAAAAAATCTAGTTTGAGAAGATGCTTAGTAAGGAAGCAGCAAAATCCTCTATGCCAGTCTTACATAAGAATCCCACTGGCAGCAAGTCTTCCAAGCCACCCTTGTCATATTCTCCTGTCTGCTAAAGACATGAACACAGCTCCAACTCCGAGAGGAGGAATGAGTCACGGGCAATACCTGCCACACGCATTATCCTCCAGGTAAATGCATGTCATAAGACAAGGCCACAGAGTCCCAAAATAGTCTGAACCTGTCACTTATTACCCAAAATAATTACTCAAGAAATAGTTCTTTCTAAAAGGACAAATTACCCCATCAGCATAAAATGACACTGTCATGAGATTGTTGAATAATGTCTTTTTTTTTTTTTGGTAACAGTTTCTTAGTTATCACCCTGACATAAAAATTATAAATTAAAATTACATCAGCTAAAAGGAATTAAGAATCGTTTTCTAGAATCTCTTCTCAGTTCTACTCTAGGTTTGAACTAACCCCCTCAGGAAGACGACAGAGGGAGCTAGTCGAGAGAACCCATGGGACTCGATTGCCAGTAAACTGAGAAGCGAGCGCCTTAGAAAGAGCAGAAGGGCAGAGGGCTTCCCATGGGCAGAAGCCAGGAGAAGCAGCCCCACAGGTCAGGTCTCCATGCACATGCCTGCTGGGGTGACACATGCCATGACAGAGCACAAGGGAGTGGGGACTGGACACACAACTTTCGACATAGGCCAGGAGGAATTAAACTGGGAGACCAAAGATTCCTAGAGCTTCGTTAATAAATGACCACAGCTGGATGGCTTAAAATGGCAGAAGTATATTGCCTTAAAGTTCTGGAAGCTACAAGTCCAAAATCGCAGTGTCAGCCAGGTGGCACCTTCTGAAGGTCCTGAGAGAGAACCTGCTCGAGGCCCTTTTTCATAGCTTCTGACCATGGCTGGCGAGTTGTGATGTCCCTTGGCTTGTGAGTGCCTCACTCGATCTCTGCCTCTATTGTCTATAGGTGTTTTCTCCCTGTCTGTGTCTATTCCAACTTCCCTCTTCTTATAAAGTCACCGGTCATGAAAGTCCACCTGAATTCAGTATGAACCTCATCTTAACCTGATTACAACTGAAAAACACTGTTTCTTTTTTTTCTTTTTTTTTTTTTCAGAGAGACATTTTTGCTTTAGGGTATGTGAGCTCCAGAGACAGAGAGAGACAGAGAGAAAAATAGCAAAAAATCACCTCCTAGAGGGGCTGACCATGCCGCAATCCCTTCTCCTCCTTTCTCCTCTTGGGATCCTGGGCACACACGCACACGCACCTGGTGTGAGTTTTAAGGCACCAGGTCTAGGACTCAAACAACAGTCAATTATGTGGAAGTCCAGTGACGTAACCAATATGCCATCCAATGGTCCCCCCAAAACACTATTTCTAAATAAGACAGCCACAGGTTCAGGGTAAGGTTTTGAACAAGTATTTAGGGACGTGAATGCTTTCAGAAGTGACCCAGACATCATCTGGGACCTTGTGACACAATGTGAGCAAAACAGAAAGTTAAAACTGAATGTGACCTTAGAAATCAGCAAACCTCTCTCACTCTATAAACAATTAACGGATCTTTCAAAAAATCAATTGCAACCCACCACAGTAATAAGACCTAAGGCCCAATAACTTATGAGAGATAAGCCTAGTAAACTGCTTTTTGGGGGAAAAAAAAAAAAGTAATGTCCCAGCTGAGGCAGCTCACACTAGTAGGCTTGCTACTTGACAAGCCAAGGCCATAGGGGAGGCTGAGGCTTGGTTGCTGGGCCACCCTAATAAAATCTTGGCAAGGTGCTATATACCTGAAGTCCCAGCTACTCAAGGGGTTCAGGCAGGAGTATCTCAACATAGTGAGACCCTGTCTTTAAAAAAATGAAAGCAGGACTAAGCAGTCAGGATGATTCACTTCCCTTATACACAAGGATGGATTAAAGGCTGTATCCAGAGCTAGAGGTGCTAACGATGGTCTGTCACCACGATCCATACCTCTGCTTCCAAGGAAGTACGCCAAGCCCGAGAATGCCATCCGGATGGGTATTCCAGCTCAAAAGGGTTGAAACCCTTCATGCTACAGAATGGCTCTGGCAGGCGAAGAGTGTGTGATACACCCATGCACTTCCTAGTTTTTAGACACACACAGAATTGCAGCAGAGGCTTTCAAGGGGCAGTTTTCATTCCTACCCTTTTAGCTGTATGCATATGTGTATAGGCTATAGCTCTATGTGTGTACGTTTGTGTGTGTGTGTGTGTGAGAGAGAGAGAGAGAGAGAACACCAATGAGGTGGTGATACAGGAATCCTCTGTCCTCCAATTCTCCACCCCATCAGGGTCCTGGCCACACACGCACAAGCCCCACATGTTTTTCAAGCCACCAGGGCCAGGACTCATTGGCCACCAGGCATCTGCATAGCACCTGGCAGCTGAACCTTGGGTATGGGCGTCTTTATTTACTATCTCACTTTTTTGAGGTATAGAATCCTTGAGCTTGCTCTAAACAGTAGAGAAGTGGGGGCAGTGACAGAAAGGAGGATTTGAGAGAAGTATACAAAGGACAGAACAAAACATAACCTCAAACAGGGCTCAGTCAGGGTTGTAAATGACATCAAGAAAAATATGTAAGAGACAGAATCAAAGGAAAATCTAATACTCTTTTTTTTTTCTTTTTTAATTTTTGTTATAGGGTATGGGTATTCACCAGAGAGACAGGGAGAGGGAAAGTGAGAAATCACCCCCTGAGGGGATGGCCATGTTGTAATCCCTTCTCCATTTTTCTCTAGGGATTTTGGGCAAGCACACACTTTTGCCTGGTGTGTTTTCAGGCTGTCAGGTCAGGGACTTGAACCACACAGTAAGCCATGTGAGACCCAGTGCCTTAACCACCACACCACCTGCTGGCCCCTCCAATGTTCTACTGAAGACATAACCCAGACACAAAATTATTATCCTCAGACCTCTACCTTCCAGTGGGATGAAAAGAGACATTTAAGTTATAAAAAGAGGAGAGGCAACGAGAAAAACACAAGCTTGACTCAGAAACCTACCGCCTATCAGGATGTATGCTAGACCTGGGAAAATATGTCATCTTCGCAATCCCCATGTTACAGATGAGAAAACTGAGTATGAAGTCTCTGAGTATTTCACCCACCCTCACACCACTAGTCTTTGATGGAGGTGCCGTGAAACCCAGGGCTCTGACTCAAGACAACTCTATTTAAAAAAAAAAATTTTTTTTCAGATAAATTTTTGCTATAGGGCACATGTGCTTGCCAGAGACACAGAGAGATATAGAGAGACAGAAAGTGAGAACTCACCCTCACCCACCCCACCCCACCCCCGTGGGAATGGCCACATCGCAATCCTTTCTCCTTCATTCTCTTCTCAGGATTTTGGGCAGGCACATACATGCACCTGGCATGAGTTTTAAGTCACCATGTCCAGGACTTGAACCACAGTCAACTATGTAGGAGTCCAGTGATGTAACCATGACACCATCTGCTGGTCCCCAAGACAGCTCTTGTCAAGAAGGAAAACAGAAAGAATGAAGGTCAGAATCCTTGTTTTACATTGTTTCTTAGAAACAGAGAACTCATGTATATCAGATGAAAAGGTTTTGTTAAGAGAATAAAAATACAGGAGAGAAGGAAAAGTAAGATTTTGGTGCTATTTTTGATTAACATCTTAAAGCTCAGAATGAGGACAGCAGTATAACAAAATTAATAAAACTATGGATTAGCTTAATGGGAAGTGGGAGGCTGAAAACCATGCGGGTCTTCACTGACATTAAAGGTTAAATACATTATTTAAAAGATTTATTTTATTTTATTAATTCATTTATTATTATTATTTGTTACAATTTGACCAGAAAGAGACAGAGAAAGAAAGGGAAAGTGAGAAAGCAAGCCACTAGGTCTGAGACTCAAACTACTGTTGGCCATATGGGATTCCAGTGCCTTAACCACCATGCTATCAACCAGTCCCCAAGGCTAAAAATTGGAAAGGAATAAAACATAGCCAAGTAAGAGACACACTGTTTTCACATTTCATTTTATCTGTTTTAAGAACAACACTACAGAGCTATGGTCCCAGCTGTGAGCAGGACCCAGGCTTTTAGTAGGCCAGGGCCATAATGCTATATATTCTATATCCACTAGCACATGGTGAGTGCTTTTCCAGATCCAAACTACAGGGGCCACAGTATTATCCCCAAATGAGGGAGAGTGTCTTGGAGAATCACTAAAAATTCAACGTGTACAAAACAGTTGCAACCATGGACAACTGTAAATAGAAAAGAAAAATTGGCCCATAGGTTTCAGCAGGTAGCACAGTGGTTAAAGTACTGGGCTCCTATATGGTCGATTGTGGTTTGAGTCCTGGACCTGCTGGTTTGAAACAAGCCAGGTGCATATGCATGCATTCCCAAAGTCCCAAGAGGAGAATGGAGAAGGGACTGTGATTTCTCACTGTCTGTCTCCCTGGCAAGCATACACACTCTATAGTAAAATTTCTCACAACAAACAAACAAACAAACAAAAACCAACAAGCAGGCAGACAACTGGCCTACCTGTTACACTTGTCCTAGTGAGGGCCACCTTATCAGATATGCTTTCTAATAGCTTTATGGGTGGAGTCCCTGTTTACTGATTATGATGAAATCTTCCTAAATAGAGTCATTTCTTCAGTTGTCACAGTCGTCAGAAAGACCTTCTTATTGAGAGAATCTTTTCAAGATTTGTGTCCCTCATACAAAGCAGCTTGCTAAGCACATTCTGAACACTATTACTTCACATTGTATATCCTAACTGATGACTGGTGCTTATGGTTGTCTTAAGTTTATTCTTAAAAGACCTAAGATTGACCAGTAGGTAGTGTGCTAGTTAAGATGCTGAACTCCCACATAGCCAATAGCAGTTCAAGTCCTACACCTGGTGGCTTGAAAATCACACTGGGTGTGTGTGCCTACATGCCCAAAATCCCAAGAGGAGAATGGAAAAAAAAGGATTGTGGTATGGCCATCCCCCCAGAGGGTGATTTCTCACTTTCCCTCTCACTGACTCTCTGTCTTTCTCCAGCAAACACATGTGCCCTATGGCAAAATCAAAACAAAATTTAAAAAACCAATATTATGAATCTAATCAATAACACTCTATCCCATGATGTGACCATAGTAAGTTCACTTGTAAAGAGGGCTATCTAACACCTTCCGAAGCCTGTGCACCAGTATGGTCTAGAATTTCCTTGCCTTCCCTGTCATAAAGTTATTTCCATGCCTTCCCTCTCACCACAGTTCATCCAAAGTGACAAGTCATCTTCGACTCTTTTTCAGTCAGTCTCCACTTCCATTCTACAGTCACCTGTGCATTCATCCCTCCATTCCAGGTTTTTAAATGCCCAGTGGCCAACTCTAGGGGATGGTCCCACAGGCATTTCACAGCCAGTACAGCAGGATGATAGGAGTCCACTCTTTAGCGTACGTTAGATTCGGGCTCCAAGTCCCAGCTCTGCCTCTGCTTGTTAAGAGAACTTGGTTGTTGAGTCCAGTGCCTTGAGTAAAATGTTCTGTGTGAATCTACAGAATGGGACCAATAAGGACCAGTCACTCCATAAGTGATTGTGAAAATTAACACAGAATACTCACAGAGCACCGAGCATGAAGTGCAGTGAATATAGTATTATAAAACATAAAACTGAACCCATTATCTCTACCTGTAAACCTGCGCTTCTCATCCTAAATGCATTCCTTTCCATCCACAGTATAGTCGATGGGTCACTACGTTCTGTTTATCCCTAACTCTTCCATTTTCTCATTTTTTTTGTTTTTGATTTGTCTGGGAGGCACCTGTGCTCACCACTAGCTAAGGTGGGACAGAGAGAGAGAGGAAAGTGAGAAAGCATCCCCCATAGAAGACAGTCACCCTGGAATCCTTTCTGCATTTCTCCTTTTGGGATTGGAGGTACATACACACGTTCCTGGCATGTTTTTCAAGTCACCAAGTCCAAGGTTTATATCTCATAGTTGGCTATGTAGGATCCAGCTCCCTTAATCAGCATGCCACCAGCTGGCCCCATTTTCTCATTTTTTAAAAAAGATTCCTTCTTTCTTTCTTCTGTGTGCGTGTGAGAGAGAGAGAGAAAGAGAAAGAGAAAGAGGAGAGAAAAAGAGACAACACCCACAGTCTTCATGCTGTGATCCATCTCCAGCACCACTCAGCCCAGACCACAGGCAGGCTCAGGGAAGTCTTAGGATGCAAACCCAGGACATTTCCTATATGAGTCTGGTTGCATTACTGCTGCAACACTGCCTAGCCTCTATTTTATCACTTTTTTTAGCATACAGAATAATAATAATTATATGAAATTACAAACTTTTTTTTTTCCAAAATAGATTTTAATTAATTGAGATAAAGGAAAGACCTTTTTGAAATAGGAGTTGCTGCAGTAGAAAACAGGACGTATTGTCCAAAGACTTTGTTGCTTAATTTGTAAAACATTTTATTTCATTTCTTTTTAAAATTTTTTCTTAATTTTGCTTAATACCTTGAGAAATATTTTCCTTGATATCTTAGGTACCAGTGCTGAGCTGTAAAACGTATCATATGGCCTTAAAAGGGTTACTTGGGTAAAATATTCTGCATAAATAATAGCACTAAAACAACAAAACAGATAAACAACTTACTATACAAAATTGTTAGAATTATCCATTGGAGGACCAGTTCCACTTCTGCCTCTTTAAGGTTCTGTACCCTTGAGCAAAGCACTTTAATGCTCTGTCTCAGTTTCCTTGTGTGTAAAATGAGGATAATCGGGGCCAGCTGGTGGCATGGTGGCTGGGGCACTGGACTCCCACATGGCCGACCACAGTTCAAGTCCCTGGAGGCTTGCTTTCTCACTTTTTGCCCCCACCCCCCATAAGTGCATGTATCCTATAGAAAATTTTTAAAAAAATAATAAATTGGGGCCATCAGGTGGGACAGTGGTTAAGGTATTGGCCTTCTACATGTCTGACCACGGTTCGAGTCCCAGACCAGTAGCTTGGAACTCACATCAGCACATGTGTGTACGTGCCCAAAATCCAGAGACAAGAATGGAGAAGGAGCTGTGTCATGGCTATCACTCCTGGGGGATAATTTCTCACTTTCTGTCGTCTCCCAGGCAATCACACACATCCTATAGCAAAAATCTCTAAAAAACAAAACAAAAATAAATCAATTAAATTAAATAATTATTTTAAAATGAGGATAATAATAGTAAGTAGATTTGTCTTAAGGATAAAGCTAATAAATATAAAGCATGTGGAAGAACTCCTGCCACAGAGTACATTCCTAGTAAATACTATTTTTAAGGTGTTGCTAGTGAAGATCAAATGAAGCATTTGTAATCTGCAAAAGCTATAAAAACAGAGAATATGATGTCTTCCTCAAGTCAGATTATTTTGCACTTGAAAAAGATTTATGGGGCTTAGAAATGGACTGTTGTCTGTTGATAATAATGTGTATAATGTCTTCAGCTGAACTGGTATGAGGTATATTTGTGTTGGGTAAATTCACTTTACATACCAAGTGATATACAGTGACTGAAAGTATAAAATAAATAAAGATAATAAAAATAATGATTAGAAAGGATTTATAGGGGCTCTTTTGACATATTTGCTTGAATTTAAACTCAGCTATAAATATAAACACTCCTCTTTAAAATTCACGTAATAGCACTAGCAAAAAAGTTTTAAATCATTTAACACCTGGTAGCAAATGTGTATATATGGAGACCCATTATTTTGGAATCTTGGAGTCTTTCTTAATGCTCTCCAAATTCACCAAATTTAAGTAAAAATCACATTAGAGTAGTAACAGGAGCCCAGGATTCAAAATCCAGACCATACGCAAGGTGAATGTTTTTAGACAAGTTGTTTAGTCTCTCAAGCTGAGTCTCCTTATGTAAAAATTACCCGGTAGAAGAAGATAATCATAAGATCTCATCTAATTATAAAATTCCGTGAATGGTAGGTTAGGATAAACATCATCTTCATTTTCTTTGGGATAGATTTTAAAGGAGTGGCCTTAAGTCATATATTTGGAACTTCAAACTAAAAACAAACCAAAAACACCATTGTCCTGGCTACTAGACTGGAACTTTTAAGTCAGTGAATCTCCACCTTTTCAAATTGAGATGCCCTAAAATCCCTCTGCCATGTAAAAACACTATAAATAAAGAAATCTTTAGAAAAATAAGCCCCATAAGTCTAATACCACATGAAAACTTCTTTCAGTTTTAATCTCCCTTAGGCAAAAGGATATGCCAGCTGGGATCAGCAGTTGGCATAATGGCTATGTCGCTGAACTCCCATGCAGTCAACCAGGGTCAAGTCCCGGACTCAGTGACTTAAACTCATGCCAGGCGAGTGTGTGCATGTGTGCATGTGCCCAAGATCCCGAGAGGAGAATAGAGGAGAAGGGATTGTGGTGTGGCCATCCCCCTTGGGGGGTGATTTTTTTGCTTTCTGTCTCTGTCTCTCTCTGTCTTTCTGGCGAGCATATGCACCCTACAGCAAAAACCTCTCAAAAAATATATATATATACATATACATATGCTAGCAGTACCCTATACATATTGTGCTACTGCATTTCTTGATTGGATCATTTTCTCTTGTGCTTGATTTAATTCATGTTGTTTTGTTCATCACGGCCTTTCTAGTGGGACAAGAAATAGAAAGGAAAAATAATATTTAATATTGGTTGTCCTGATCCTGTTTAGGACTGGGTTAATGTGTATGTGTCTTTATTTTTTTACAAAAAAGTTTAAAAAGGAAATAAAAAGTTAAACAGAAGAAAGCTTATAGAATAAAGATATAGAAAATGAAATTTTTGTTAAGTTTATGTATTCATTTCTTCCAAGACAGAGACAGAAAAAGAGAAAAGAACCCCTGGGCAGGGACTTCATGCTGCAGTCAACCCTCAAACTCAGCCAGTCCTACCCATGGGCACGCACACACACCCAGCATGTACAGGAAGGTCACAGGACATGAACCCAAGAAACCTTTTCCCTGTGTGTCCAGTTGCAATACCAATGCACCATTGCCTTTTCCTAGAAATATTTCTGTATAGCTATACAATGTGCTTGTATTTTAAGCTAAGTGCTATCACAAGAGTAAAAAGTTTAAACTAATTTAGAGGTTTATAAACTAAGAAAATTAAAATTATTTAAGATTAATCAATTATTAAAGAAAAAAAAAACTTTTCTGTAAATTTTATGCTGCCTAAGTTTACAAAGCCTTTAACTCTACAGTAGTGCACAGTAACATCTTAGGCTTTCACATTCTACTCACCACTCATTCACTGACATGCCCAGAGAACTTCCAGTCCTGCAAGTTCCATTCATGGTAAGTGCCCTGCACAGATGTACCATTTATAATCTTTCTATAATATTTTTACTGTACCTTTTCTATATTTAGCTATGTTTAGATACACAAATACTTACCATTGTTACAATTGCTTGCAGTAACATACTGTATGAGCTTGTAGACTAGGAACCATAGGCTACTGCTTTGTCCCATATGCCTAAACAAATGCGTGCTCTGAGGGGGGGTAGCCGTGGATTTGAAGATAAACATAGAAATAAATGCACAAAGACATACAAGTAGAGAAAAGCATGGATTGGGTGCTAGTGACTTCTCTGATGGAGGCAGCCATGACCCGGAATTGTTCCCAGGTTTATTCTTTTAAAGGGAAGAAAATAGGGGAAGGGGAGGTGGAATGCAAGGCCAGTTGTTTTCAGATGCTAATAAGCTGAAGATACAAAGACACCTAGTGCCATGTAATTCTATGTAAGTTTTCTCTGATCTTCTCAGGCCAATTCTGATTAACACATGTGGTTTAGCCCAATACTGCTTTGCAATTTCAGAACACAGAGGCAGCTAACATATTCACATGTTAATGGTATTCATTGCCCTTGCATATGACTGCCCATAGAGCCACAATTTCTGCATATGTCTAAAGGTCACCATATTTGCTCAGATTTGGCCTGCTCCCTACAGACTATACCATATGGACTAGGTGTGTAATAGGCTACATAACCTAAGTTTGTGTATGTACACTCTGGGATGTCCACACAACAATGATGTATCCTAATGACGCATTTCTAAAGAACATATTCATATTGATAGGCAACACATGACTATAATGTTGATATTGCCCTGCATTAGTCTCAATGGTGCCCAGTATTAAGAAGTGTGTACTGACTATATATACATGATACCACCTGACATAGCTGGCACCACCTGGCAAAGGGCAGCAGGAGGCATAGTACGTAGGCAACGGAGAAAAATGGTCAGCATTCTGAATTCAATAATTTTCTTAGTAGTTATAACAGACAAAATAGACCTTAAGACAAAGAATACTACTAGAGATAAAGAGGAACATTCCATAATGATAAACAGGTCAATTGACCAAGGCCAATCTTAAATGCATATTTTTCAAAATATTATAAGTAAAAAAATAAGAGAAGAAAAAAAAAAAAGAGACAACACCGTCAAGTTAGAGTTTATTTTGTGTTTTGTTTTGTTTTTAATTTTTGCCAGAGGGCATATACACTTACCTACCAGAGAAAGGGAGAAGGACAAAACAACCCCCAGTGGGGTGTAATCACACTTTGATCCCTTCTCCTCCATTTTCCATCCTGTTGGGATTTGGGGCATGCATGCATACACATTCAGCATATTTTTCAAGCCACTAGGTCCATAGCTCAAATTGTGCAGTCAGTTATGTGGGATCTGGCTCCCTCAACCACCAGGCCATGAATAGAGATTTTAACATTCTTCCACACATTAATATAACGAATAGGGAAAATCAATAAGCATATTGGAGATTTGACCAATACTGTCAATCAACTTGATCTATTAGGTATTTATATAACACACCAACCAATATTTGTATAAAATATTCTTTTTTCCTGATTGTGCATGGGACAATTATCGAAAAGACCTTATAGTACATAAATCAAATATCAGAATACTCAAAGAATTTAATTATACAGAACCTTTCTCTGAACAAAGGAATTAAATTAGAAATCAATTACTGAAAAATACATAGAAAGTCCCAGAATTTGGAAATTAAGAAATTACTTCTAAATAATCCATAAGCAATCTAAATGGAAATTATAAAATATTTCAAGTGAAATGATAATAATATAAAAATTTGGGGGTTGCAGCTAAAATTGCACTTGGAAGAAAATTCTAGTTTTGAGTGTATGTATTAGGAAAAAAGAAAGATTTTAAATTAATAACCTAAGTTTCTTCATAAGGGAGCTGGGAAAAGAAGAGCTAATACAATTCAAATTAATTAGAAAAGAGGGGACATTAGAAAATGGAAAACAATGAAATGGCACATAAGGAATAGAAAAAATCAAAATACCAAAAGCTGGATCTTTGAAAATATTTTTTATAAGTTTATTTCTTCAGTGAAAGAAAGAGATAGACAAAGAAACAGGAACCCCCAACAGGGCCTGTACAACATGATCCATGCTCAGCCAGCCCAGATTGTGGGGATGCACATGTGCACTCAGCCTGTACAAAGAGGTCCCAGGACACAAAACTAGGATCTCCTCATGTGGTTCCAGCAATTCAGAGTGCTGCATTTCTTCTGAATCAATGTCTGGCCCTCAGAACAATTTTTTTTTCACTTGATAAACTCTGTTAAGATTGGTCAAGGAAAAGAAAAAAAGAGAGAGAGAGAGACAGAGAGAGACAGAGAGAAACTTCAAAAATTACCAATATCAAAATTAAATAAGGACATCACTACTGACACTATAGACCTTAAAAGAATAAGAGGATTTCATGAAAAATTGCACACCAACATATTTTCCAACATAGATAAAATGGGAAAAATCCATCAAAAACACAAATTATGAAAAACCCAAGAAAGGAGAAAAAATTTGAACAGTCCTACAACTATTAAAGATATTGAACATGTCAGGGCTAGTGGATGGTGTGGTAGTTAAGGCACACTGGACTCACACACGGCTGACCATGGTTCCAGTCTCAGGCTCAGTGCCTTGAAAATCACACTGGGCACATGTGCATGTGTGCCCAAAATCCCAGGAAGAGAAAAGAGGGGAAGGAATTGTGGCATGGCCATACCCCTGGGGGGTGGTTCCTCACTTTTCCTCTCACTGTTTCTATCTTTACCTAGGAAGCATATAAGTTAAATATCTTCTATTTTTTATTTATTTATTTATTTTTTTGCATATAGGCAGCCATGTGGGATCCAGCAGCCTTAATCTCTCTATGCTACTGGCTGATTCACTGCTGTTCTTTCTACTCCTACAGCAAAAAAAAGTAAAATTAAATTAAAAAATAAAAGATATTTAACTTGTCATTTAAATTTTCTCATATGCAGCCTTAAGAAGATGGCTTCATTGATTATTTCTAGCAAACATTTAAGAAAAAATGAATAACAATAACAATAACAAAATGAATACAAACTCAGGAAATGAAGGAAGACAATTTCAAGTGTATTCTATGAGGTGAGGGTAAACGTGATATGAAACCTGACAGGTACACTACAAGAAAAGAAGAGTAGGTACCAATAACCTTCTTAAATAGAAATACAAACATTCCCAACAAAGTACTATCAAATCAAATATAGTTATACAGAGAGTATAACATGCGGAGCCTTCTAAAAGTTCTTGGAAAATGAGTATTATGACAAAACTATGCATGGATTTAAAAATTTTTGCACTGAAATAAACTCATACTTTAACTCCATCTTCCACAAACTTTCTGAAGTAGTCTTGTATATCACGACCGGTACACT
>NW_006159576.1:294310-296709 GCF_000334495.1 Tupaia belangeri chinensis
TACCAATCCAAAGTCAATCAACGCAGGTCACGTCCATGGACTGGCGGTTAAGGCAGCCATATCTCACTGGCTGACCCCATATTTCAAGTCCCAGACTTCCATGAGATTATGGAAACTCTCATGTATCTCTGGTTGGAGAGAAAAATGCAGCAACCATTTTAAAATGCTATTTTTTTGGTTCTTTAAAAATTAATACATATTCCTATTACCATATAATTTCACTCCTAGGAATTTACCTAGAACAAATGAAAACACAAAGATTGTTATAAGTAAGAGCTTCATTCATAACTGCCAACAACTGGCAAAATGGCCATCGATAGGAAAATGGTTACACCAACTGTCATATAATTATACAATGAGATACTGCACAGCAATAAAAAAGAATGGACTGATACCCATAACAATATGAAAGAGTCTCAAAATTCTTAAAAAACATTTTCTTAAGCAACAGAACACAGACATAAGAGAATATTCTGTTTAGAGAAAGTTCAAGAATAGAATGAAGTGAAAGAAGAGCAGTGGATTAACCAGAAGCATAGTGGTTAAGGCTGCTGGGTCCCACATGGCTGTCTGCATGGTTTGAATCCCAGATCTAGTGACTTGAAAAATATGCCACATGCATGTGCATGCAAACTCAAAATCCCAAGAGGAGAATAGAGGAGAAGGGATTGTGATGTGACCATCCTCCCTGGACTGGTGCTTTCTCATTTTCCCACCTTCCTTCTCTTCCTGTCTCTCTCAGGTGTCTGTACATGCCCCATAGCAAAACTGGAAAATGAACAAACAAAAAGGCTGTTGGGCACCTAAGAAAACAGCTTGCAAAAGCACCTAAGAAAACTTTACAAGTTAATGGAAATGTTCTTCATCTTTATTGGCATGCTGATCACGTAAGTGCATACATTTGTCTAAATCTATCAAACTGTTCGGTTAAGATCTGTGCACTTCATGTACTAATATAAAAATGGTGCCAGACAATGTAGAATAGTTAAACTTGATGCTCTGCATATGAGGTAATCTCACATCTCACGTGGGAATATTCCTAGTTCAAATCCAGAGACCTTAAGTACATTGGGCATACCTGCCCAGGATCCAAAGTAGGCTAAAGGCTAGGGGTGCATTGCGGCATCAAGACCCTGTTGGAGGAGGTGCTGTCTGCCTGTCTGTCTGTGTCTCTCTGTGTTTATCTCATGCATGAAATAAATAAACTTTTAGGTAGACAGAATCAAGTATTTTTTAAATGCCAGAAAACATGTGTGTACACCAAA
This sequence comes from Tupaia belangeri chinensis, assembly GCF_000334495.1. Lineage (NCBI taxonomy): Eukaryota > Metazoa > Chordata > Mammalia > Scandentia > Tupaiidae > Tupaia > Tupaia belangeri. The sequence goes on from NW_006159576.1 coordinate 295,576, forward strand.
GAGATAGAGAGATACAGAGACACAGAGAGACCTCCAATGGGGTCAGGTCATGTCACAATCACCTTTCCTCCATTCCTTCTTCCCATCAGGATCCTGAGCACGTGCACACACATGCCATGCACTAGGCATGTTCTTCAAGTTGCTGGAGCTGGGATCAGCCATGTAGGATCCGGCTCCCTCCACATGGCACTCAACCACTGGGCTGTGAAGCCAGCCCTAAAATATAGCATTTTTATATACCTTGTCTTACATAAAATCTCAAGTAGGTATGTCCTGTTTTTAAGAAAGAAATGATAAAATAGCTAAATTGGGTTATGATCAAGATGATTTTTACTTAGGATATTTGCTCGGGTGTTCCTCCAAATAATAAGATCCCTTAGCACACTGAAAATGTGATTAGATTTACAAACACCTAGTTTACAACAACTTTTTAGGAACATATGTTCTGCATAAAGAATCAGCTCCAAAACTGGAGAACATCTCAGTCATTCTGGCTCTGAAGAATCTCTCAGGCATTTGACTGAGTTCCAGAGAAGTGGATAACTTAGGATCGTTTTCTGAAGAAACAACCCTCATAATAGACAATGCAACAGATATGTCACAACTGGAACGCTACCTATAGGAGGTTTCTTCCACAGAGCAAAAGAATGTGTTTCAACAGGTTCAAAGAGCTGTAAGAGGGAGCGTTTGCATTTACAAACCAATCTGGTTATATTGTCTATGACATTTTCCTGCATGGACAAGCATCTTTTCAGTTTTCTCTTGACATATCTATTGCTATCTTTCTAAAAGTTGCTTTTGCACATGAAAACTTGCCATTTCACACACAGTAAAACACTTAAATTCTTCCTCACACATACCAAAAAAGTCATAGGCTCTTTGGGAAATTTATTATATTTTTATCTTTACAGAGAACTGGTAAAATTAAGTTGCATAAGCTTATAGACCCATACATATTATCCTATTAGCTATAGCGATGGTAAATAAAATCTATATAATATACAGCATAAAACCAAGGAGCTTCTAATCACTTGCTTTATCCTTTAAAAAAAAAACTTTTTATTTTATTTTATTTTTATTTTTACTTCTTCCAGTTAAAAAAAAAAAAAAAGATTCTGGACTAGCAGGTGAAAA
>NW_006159576.1:296755-388255 GCF_000334495.1 Tupaia belangeri chinensis
GTTCAAGTCCTGGATCCAGTGACTTGAAAATCACACTTGGCATATGAGCATGCATGCCCAAAATCTCAAGAGGATACTGGAGAAGAAGGGAATGTGGCATGGCCATTCCCCCTTGGGGGGGGCGCGCAATTTCTCACTTTTCCTCTCTCTGTCTCACTCCAGTAAGTGTATACACACACCCTATAGCAAAAATAAGTAAATTAATTAAAAATAAATTCATTAACTGATTTCTCTATGGCCTTATAACTGACTATTTAAAGTCTAGTTATACCATGATTTACATACAAGTAGAAAACAGAGGGTCAAAAAGAGATAGTCGGGACTCTGCTATATGGAACAATGCCTTTTTTTTCTTTAAGACACCAATTCCACGGATCAGTGAGCTCAGTGGCACTTCCCTTTGGATTCATTTAACTCATCACTGCCATTGACCCTGACCCTGCTGCCATGGCCAGTGTCAGAGCTCATGGCAGAGGTGGGCAAGGAGGAGAAGGAAATCACAGGAGATCCATGAACCTACAACAGTGCTGGCCTGGGTCTGCTCAGCCAAAAGGATGTGCAGTGCTCCCTCCAGCACCATAACCATCTGCTGCCTCCTTAGTTATCAGGCTGCGGGGTAAAGAAGCAGCTGAACCTCACTGGCCTGGGACACTACAGAGAAAATGTATTATTTGTCAGCAGGTAAAACATGTGTACTTGTTCATCTTAAACTACATCCATCAAAGAACCTGGGTGCTTTATGAAAAATTTCACTATTAAGAGCAATTACTGGATCCAGCAGATGGTGTAATGGTTATGTTGCTGGACTCGCATGTAGTCGATCATGGTTTGAGTCCTAGACCTGGTGGCTTAAAACTCACACTGGGTGCATATGTGTGCATGCCCAAATCCCAAAAGGATAATGGAGGAGAAAGGACTGTGGTGTGGCCATCCTCCTCGTTTTCTGTCTCTGTCTCTCTCTCTCTCTCTGTCAAGTGAATGCACGTGTCCTATTGAAAAAAATCTCTCAAAAAAAAAAAATAGAAAAAGTAATTACCTGTTTGGACTAAACTCCAAAAAAGGAGTTATGGAACACTAAAGTACCATCTCGGTGCCAACCACAGCAGTGCAGCAGTAACACAGTGCTCTGTGATGTTGACCCTACATAAGAAGCTCCTAGGTCAGCATCCAGCAGTCTCCCTCTATACACTGGACAGGGGCACACCTGGGATCTGGGCTGGCTGAGTCTGGGAAGTAGTGAAGACCCTGTTAGGATTACCTATCTCTTTCTCTCTCTCAAAAGAGATAAATTAGTTTTTAAATATATATATGTATGTCTTTAGTAATGAGTGAATGGAAGGATGAATGAATGGTGTAGGAATCTACTTCTTATGCATAAATTTATGCATATTATATTGATTTCATTTGAATAAGTATATTAGTGTATTTACATAAAATAATAATACCAGCTACATAGCTGGTGGAATGGAAATTATATTTTTAAAATATTAAACCAATAAGCATGACTTGCTACTCTCCACCTAGTAGAATCATGAGCAGTCAACATTTTCAGGGGACAGATAAAAAACAAAGAAGTTATTGTTCAATTTTAACTTAAATATTATATTTATTTCAATTTTTGGTTTTGATAACCAGATTTTGAGGAAACAGATGGAAATTTCTAAACTCTAAAGGCTTTCCTTGAAATATCAAGAACCAGAGCCTGAAAAACAAATTCAAGGAAAGAAAACCAGAAAGAAAAACACACTATAGGATAAAATTCCCAACTCAGAGAAAGGAGGAAAAACCCTCAGGAATTGGGAAAATGGGGGATGAGAAGAGAAAATGCGATAAAAGGGAAGCTTAGATTCTAGCATTCTGGCTGTGATCACAGGGTCAAAACCCTGGGTGGGATGCAAGTGGGAATGGAAACACACAAATACCTCTGGAGGAATCCAAGTAGAGAAGGACTTACTCCTCATTTCTCAAGAGAATAGTCTAGAATAATGCAAACTCCTTAAAGAAGACTCGCAAATGGCATGACATTTTCAACCTGGCCCAGCACTAACAGTGTAGGAATGGCTGAGGACGGCCCCTCACGCTGGAATATACAGGGAAAAAACAGATGGAAGCCATGCATCCCAGGGAGGTAGGCGCTCAGCGACCAGATTCAGGATGAAGAGCCACCATGAACAGGGATTTTGTGTCTCCAGGTTCTGGCAACATCCCAAGTTTTCAGGGGAAGATACCAGTTTGATGTCAAAAGCCAGCAGGACCAGCCATACCCCAGAGACCACCAGCAAGATGCCCAGGGCCAAGAGCTGCCCAGTCACACCAACTGGAGACCTGAGAAGACCCAGCACATAGCCCGAGTCCCATCCTAGCACCATAATGATTTGCAATTTGTCCTGCAACCAGTTCACACCAGAGGAGGAAGTGGGAGGAGGGGCTGTGAGACTCCATGAAAGAGGGCACACTTCATAAGAAGTTTGAATTTTAAACTAATGGAATTCATGTCTAAAAGAAGCTATTTAAATTACCTTTTACTAGCAATTTTCAGTCCCCCTCTTACAACCCACACCTTCACCATTAGCAGAAAAGAGTTTGAACACTAAATTATATAAGTTATATAAAAATAATTTCCAATTCCTTTCTTCACGTGTTTGAGTTATGTTAAAATAATAATAATAACTAATGATGGCTATTATTATCTATGAGACACTGCCCCAAATGCATTAGCTTTAGCTCATGTATTTTAAAAAATATATACATTTCTTTCTTCCATGAGAGGAAACAGAAAGAGGGAGGGAGACACAGAAGAAAAACTACAAAGTCCCTGCAGCAAGATAGACCCCACCCTCAGCCTGGGTCATGCACATGCATGCATACACAGGGTGCAGAGGGAGTTCCCAGGATGCAAACTGGGACCTTCCCGTATGGGTCCAGCCATGCTACCACTGCATCATTATCTGGTCCAATAAAGCATTATTCTTATACTCATTTTTACAGACAAGGAAATTAAAACAAAAGTCCCACAGTAAGCGACAGAACCAAGACACACGCCAGGAAATCTGGCATCAGAATGAAAATGTGATAATTCTAAAGGTTCTATTTGATTTCTTTAAATAAGTTGCTCTAGTCTTGATAATACAAAAGGAATGATTTGAGCCACACTAGTCCTCATCCAGTTCTCTGATCTACAGCATTTCACAGACCTGGAAGGAAAGAAAAGGCCTCTTTGAGGAAAGCACCTGTAATAACATGAAAGCAATGATTACACATCCTTCTGCTAGCGTGTTCTGTGGAAACAATGGCTGTTTGCCAAGATAAATATACAAGAGAGAAAGGGAAATATAGTATGCAGTCTTTTGAATCTTTATTGACATTGTTTTTTTTATTATTATTTTAAATGTTTTCTATAGGCAGCATGCACTTGCCAGAGAGACAGAGTATGAGAGAAGGAGGTGAGGTGAAAAAGCACCCGCCAGAAGGGCTGGCCATCCTGCGATCTCTTCTCCTGCATTCTCCCTTTGAAATGTAGGCACGTATACACACACACGGTATGTTTTTCAACCTGGTCTTTGCCTCAAACCATGCAGACGGTCACAACATTGACTCTTAACCATGATGAGTCCTACCTACCCAGTGGTATACAATGTACCAGAGTTCTTCAAAAAGTTCATGGAAGAGGCATATTATGAACTATGCATGGATTTCAAAACTTTTTTGGCATCAAAATAAACTTACTTTAATTCCATTTTTCCATAAACTTACTATCCTGGTATAGTTGAGGATGTTAATTAGATAAATTCAACTACTCATATACCTAGGGTGACCCTAAACTTACTCTGATTATATCACCAGGTCTGAAGGTATACTTGGACTATATTTGGCATCATCTTTTCATGTTAACTCCCTGAACTGTATGGTACTATGACAGAGAGGGACAAATAAAAACTGTTTGAATTTCCACTGCTAATAAAAACACTAGTTTCACCATCAAAGACTTAAAAGATACAAGGGTGCCGCATCTTTCATCACCGTTCACCTTACCTCTTTGATCAGTGTAGCAGGTGAATGGGTCTTATGAGACAGCAAGAAAGTATCAGGAGCTTAATTTTAATGGCATCTCCAGTTATATTTGCTATTCTAGATGTAGCCGTTTTACTTGAGCAAAGCAACATGGCCCCAGTGTTTGATACATGGCTATTAATCTGGAAAATGCTTCCTTCTTTTTCTTTTTAAGAGATTTTTGCTGGAGGGTGTGTATGCTCACTGGAGAGAAAGAGAGAGGTAGAGATAGACAGAGAAATAGAAACCAAGAAGTCACCACCCAGGAGGGATAATCCCTTCTCCATTCTCCTCTTGGGACTCTGAGAACTCACGTACACATCCCCGGCATGAGTTTTAAGCCATCAAGTTCAGGACTCAAACCTCAGTTGACTACATGAGAGTCCAGTGATGTAACTATTACGCCATCTGCTAGTCCCTGCTTTTTTCTTTTTATCAGAATGCAGACATCAAAAGTCCTGCTTCTTTACACCAGCAATATTAATACATCTGCAACATCTTTCTCAGACATGTCAATCTCCTGGCACTGTGCTAAAATTTAGTTCATGGTGCCCTTGATAACATCATTCCATATCTCACTGCCTCCTTGGATGAAAAAAAGGAATATACTATTCTAGATACCTAAAATTTAGTCCACGGTGCTCTTGATAACACCCGTTCCTATCACTGAATGACGAAAAGGAGTACGCTGTTCTAGATACTTTGATAAGATAATATATACAAAAAGAAGGAAAGAATTCCAAGATAATATCATAAAATGCAACTGGAGTTTCGACAACCCAGTGATGTGGGACACGTTAATGTGGCACCATAAAAAGTGGAGGTAAAGTTGCTATCCTTCTATCTTCTCTCACTGAAAAGAAAGCCAAAAATGTCTGCACTATCTGGAGTAAGGAGGAACACTCCCATATGTGTGCTTGCTGCTCGGCCCAATTGCTAGATGACTTAAAAGGCTGCGCATTTTTGTAGGGCCTCCCTGACCCGTAGAAGGCTTTCTACCTGATATGAACTGCAGCTCACACAGCTCTACTCCTTGGCACTTATAACCCATCAGGTTAAATAGTGCTTAATATATCAAATGACGCAAAGTGCTAAATAGAGCCCCTGGCAAGTCAGAAGGTAAGAATCATGTGGAGGCCCCCAGAGTCTTGGATAAAAGCCATGCCCTTTTCAGCAAGTAATTATTCACCTCGTGAGAAACACCTTGCTGCTGGACTGTGACAAAAACCAATTGTCACGTCATGGGACACCAGGATTTGACACGGATCACCAGGGGTCATGATCTTATCTGCCTCTCCACTATGTGGGTACTCCCGGTAGCACATTATTATCCAACGCAAGTTTGTTTCCACAGGCCAAAGCACAAACCCATTCAGAGAGCATGTGCCTTATGAATAAGCGGTTCATACTTACCGCATGCCTGCTTCTGACCTAATGCCACCCCTCCTCAGCCCACACGGAGGACTTTGGGAATGTGGTCCATGAATAACTGACTACAAAGGAAAATCTTGAATGGTTTAAAAGCTCTGGCACCACCTGAAATTTTGCTCAATGTTTCACTCTCATTAGGGGTGTCCCTGATAAACAACGAAGAAGAAAACCACCCAGGGGGTAGAAATTTGTGATCTGTTTGTCTAATTTGGTTATAAATCACAATGGCTTGAGGTAAGAACTATACGTATTCATTGGAATATGCTATTGGACTAGTTAGATATTCTGATATTTGGAAGGAATGAGAGTGGAAGATTGGAGGTAAGATTTGGAGGAAGGCTTGTAACTCTTAAGTGGACCCAGATTGTGAGAGTATCTGTGGTCCATGGGAGTGCTCACTGAAAGACCCACTAAGAAAGTGGAGGTGTCCCATCCCCCACTGCCACCTCAGTATCCACTGTGTAAGTTCATGAGCAATACAGCAATATTGGCAGAAATAAGAATTATGCATGGACTCAACAACATCAAATTGTACTAGCCATGGTTACCTGGCAACTGTCCAAACCAGTGCCTAATACTGGAAACAGGAAAAAACTCTTAGACCAAAGGATACCAGACATTTTGGAAGACCAGATAGATATCTGGGAGCAGTTTGATTACCTCAGTTATCTTCGCTCACAAAGGAGGCATTGAATTATGTATTCCTGGTCTTTATTTTCTTCCCCTACCTATCATGCTTCTGTAAATTTGTAGTATAGCCTAATGTTTCACACCATTTTAAACCCCTTACATATTACTTCTAATCAGGAATTCACAGCAAAACAAACAAACAAACAAAAAAACCACACATGCATAAAGATAACATGCTGCTGACACACACGAAATTCACTGTCTTCCTACTTACCCTATCCCCAGAAAGACCTGACCTTTTCTAAACATTCAGTGATGAGCTCAGCAAATACATTGCAAATTTGGAATTCTGTCCCAGAGGATTTTCATATGTGGAATCTTCAATAATTTCATAGAAAATTGGTATTATGAAAAAATTATGCATGGATTTCATTTTTGGTACCTAATTTAACTAGTTCTTTAATTCCATTTTTTCCACAAACTTTTTTTTTTTTTTTTTTTTTTTTTTTTAGTGTTAAGTAACTGTTATTTTCTTTATTGCCAGAGGGTACATGTGCTCACCAGAGGGAGAGAGAACTGTCAATGGGGTATGGTTTCATCATAATTCTTTTTCCTCCATTCCACCTTCTCATCAGGATTTTGGGCAAGCAGATACATGCACCCAGCATGTTTTTCAACAAGCCAACAGTGCCAGGAATTGAACTGCAGCTATTCCATTGAATTTTCCCCTTTCTGCTACAGGGCCAGCTTTCCACAAACTCTCTGAAGTCCCCTCACAGGTAGAAACATGATTACTTATTTGATATCATTTCTCCTATAGTTAGAATGCATGTGTCCAGGACCTAAGTAGTGAAATGACAGTTGCACCTATTGAGATCACATTTAAAGACCCCTTGCAAAGTTCCTGCTGCCCATCTCCACAGCTGTGGGCTTTTCTGGTTTAGTGAACTTGATATAAGGGCTGAAAGCTTCCACCAGGAGTTCAACAACCATTCCACTGAGTGGGAGCTGAAAAATGACATTCTGACACCTCAGGCTGCTAAACTTATGGGCTGATATCACCACCAACAAAAAAAGGATGGAAATTGTGTTGGTTAGTGTAATTCATCCTGACATCTGCCACAGAGAGAATCCTAGGAAATTGCCTAAGGTGCCACCTAATTGCGATGGCCAGATATCTTGGACTTAGAATGGGGTGCCATATTTCTGAAACTGTAGGATGACCACTGGTGAGAAGTAGAGGAGAGTGTTTCAAGTTGTATGAGGATTCGTTGCATGATTATTGGGTAACAATGGCTGTTCTCTGATATGCAGAGAAACTGGGGAATAGAGTATGTTGATGGTGGCTAGCCAGAAAGAAGACTGTAGTGGAAATATGCCATTCTTTTTTGGCTACCAAAGATCTGAGTTCTTTACATGTGTGCTGTCCCTTACCTTAGAGAGACAGGTCACCTCCTCTATAGGTCACACTCATTGTTTTCCATCTGACATAGGTACCGTGACATTCTGGAACTCCTCTATGTTCTGAGGCTGAAAATACTTGGTACTTGTTTTTTTGCCTCCTTTGCAGTCATAACAGCTAAGGTCTGACACCCAGACATGTTCACCGTAGACTTTTGGAAGCAGGTGATGCAAATAATAGGGGCAACACAGAGCCCGTTCCGTCAAAGGTGATGGGAGTACCAGCATGACATCTATTGCCAAAGGCAGATGTGTGAGCATTCCAAATAACAGCACTCAATGCTCAGTGCATGTGGTAGTGAGGACTCTGGCATTTGGGCTCTGAGATTTTGGGTGTGGTTTCTGTCTCTTCGTTAAAATTTTATTTATTTATTTATTTATTCATTCATTTATTTAATGAGTGAGAGAAACAGAGATAGAGAGACAGTAGCTCCAACAAGGCATTGATGTCATGATCCCAGAAAGCATTAGCATTAACATTAACAGGTGCCATCTTGGAAGTTCCTTAGAGTCAAAATGATTTGGCAGGGGCCAGCCATGGTGTCAGATAATACAATAACACAATAATCTGCAATGCTGAATCCACATGAAAAGAACCATATTTTTTTTCAGGACTCTAGTGTTACATGTGCAGGATTAGCTTATACTGGCTTAAAGAGCATCTCTGATGCCCTATTCCATTTTAATTTTGTTATATGTTTGCTTCGTTTTAGACAGCTTCTGTTGCTAGGTCTTCAAGTAGCCTGATTTCTTCTTCAAGTGTCTAATCAGCTGCTAGTCTCATCCAGTGTATTTGTTATTTCTGATATATTTTATCTCCAAAAGTGTCATTCAGGGTTTTTTTTATTCTATCTTTAGTTTCTCTCATCATCATGCTCACATTTTCCTCTACGTTTTTTTTTTGGACATATCAAACTCATTTATATTAAATATTTGAATGTCCTCTTAGGTTAGTTCCAGCATCTCTGTCATTCTGGGTTTTATGGAACACACACTGTAAAGATACTTTGACTATTGACGGACTTTTCCCTATGTCTGAGTCATATATTCCTACTTCTTTCCATGCCTCCTAATTTTTAAACAGCTGCCAGAGTGAATTTTACATCATTGGCTGAATTTTGTTAAATTCTTTTAAACAACATTGGATTTGTTTTAGTGTGAGTTACTGGTAATCAGTTGGGTCCTTTTGAGTTTTAGTTTTAATCTTCATTAGGATTGGTCCAGAGCAGCCTTTAGTTTAAAATCAACATACCTCTATTAATAATAATGATAACTTTCTAAGAATTCTACTTCATGAAAATTTTCTATTCTGGCCAGTGGAAATAATAATATTCCCCAATCCTATGTGTTCCTTCTAAGTTATTTCTTTAGCCTCAGATACCTTCCTCTGGCATGTGCACAGATTAGGATTCAGTCAAAACATCAAGGAAATTCCTCTAAAGATCTCTGAAGTTCTCTCTTGGCAGACTCCTTCTTCTTTGATACTGAAGTCTGAAAATTTTAGCTACCTTGCCTTCCCCAAATTCCTATCTCTCTCTCTTCAATTTAGCAAGATGACCAGAGATCACTCTCCCTACATCCATCAAACCTTCTTCATACAGTAATCTGGTGCAATCTTAACACTTGCTTTATTTATTTTCATTCTCCCGGAGATCACAGTCCCAATTTCTTTGCTGCCCAATGCCAGAAATTATTATTTTACATAATTTCTCTGATATTCTGTTGTTTAAGCAGTATGGTAAATCCAAACTCTGTTATTCTGTCTTGGTTAAAAGCAGAAGTCTGTAGCATCTTTGTTAATGGCTGCCTAGAATTCTACTAAGTGGAGGCACCATGCTGGACTACAGGTATTTACTTGGCAGGAGAAACCATCTCTTGGTCACCAGCATACCTAGACTTTGAAGTATAATGGAGGCTGACATGCAGCAGAAATAATTATTGACTTACACCCAGTCACAGTGGTGTAAATAGGAGCCACTGTGCAAAGGCTGGGGCCACATGCGAAGGCTGGGTTTGGTTTTCAGCTCAACCTAAACTAGTCAAATGCAGTGGCATACATCTGTGAGCCTAGTTGACAGGGGGCTAGAGTATGAAGGATCACAAAGTGGTAAGATCCTGTCAAAAATAGCTATTTCTCTCTCTGTGTGTGTCTCTCTCTCTCTCTTTCTCTCTTGAAGCTCTGTCTTACTAACTCTCCTGCTTTCAATCTCTTGCTCTCTCTCATAAAAATAAATAAATAAATATTTACTGAATAAATTAATATTGATATTTATTTCTTAATATAAGATGTGCTGAATAGGGCCAGTCCTACGGTTCACTGGTTAAGAGAGCCATACCCCACATGGCTAACCATGGTTTGAATCTCAGCCTTGGCATCTTGAAAAATATACCAGGTATGTGTGTGTGCATGCCCCCAAAATCCCAATAGGATAGAGAAATGGAGGAGAAGAGACTGTGGCATGACCACGCTCCACCAGGGGTTGCTTTTTCCCTCCTCCCACGCTCTAGTGAGGACACATGCCCCTGGCAATTATTCAAAAATGCTAAATGAGTACCAGCAGTAGCATGGTTATTAAGAGTGCTAGACTCCCACAGGGCTGACCGTGGTTCGAGTCCTGGACCTGTTGGCTTGCTTTCTCACTTTCTCTCTCTCTCTCTCTGTCCCTCTCTGGTCAAATTAAAAATAAATAAATAAATAAATAAATAAATATCCTGAATGAATATTTATGTAACTAATCTTTACCAGAATCCTGGAAGAATAATTATTTATTTAGTATACACTTTACTGAGCATAAATACTGGCTCAAGGATAAGGCATATTTTAAGGAATTAATATTTATTTTCAAATTGATCAAATGGAATCAATTTACATCTTTATTGGTTTTTTAACCAATGTTTATCTCTCTATATTCTAGAAAAAATAGATATTGCATTTTAAAAGTTTATTAAAAGGGCTATTTTGTTTTATTGTTATTTTAATTTCTTTGATTACTATTTAGGTTGTGAGTTTTTTTTTCAATGTGTAATCCCGAGCAATTGTCTGCTACTCAATGTTTTCTGTGATTTGTCTATTAATCAAATAGACTATGGGGGAAAATAGAGAGGCAAGGCATTTATGGGACAAAGAAATGGATTATTATCTATCAAAGCTAACTTTATAGTATTATCAACTGTACTGGGGAGAAATGTATGCATGTTGTAATATTCATTTTGTAAGCTAAGTAACATATGAATGAGTGTATAAAATAAATTAAAATTAAATATTAAAAATTTTTTAAAAATAGACTATGGAGACTATAGCCCCTACAACATTCATCCTAAATTCAGTGCAGCATCAAAACCTTAGAGGGATATTTGTTTTTTGTCATTGTTTTACTAGTCTCATGTTTAAATCAGCTCCAAGCTAGAGAGCTCATTTGCTATCCCAAAGAATGGAGATTATGTTCAAAGGATCTAGTAGTTTGGTAGAATCAAACAAGCAGAGATGAAGAAAAGACCTGTAATTAAAAGCACTTTTCACAGGTCAGAAGTGTAAGCTCATTAATGTTTTACTAAGCAGATGGCACTAATGAACAGCCAAAGATGCATGCTCGTTATTACTGTCCCCATCATTATTCCTTTGATATAAATGGCTCAATAGATGTGAGGTGCTCACCCAGATTATGAGATTCAATAATTAACATGCACCTAGTACCACTTCTTACAAAAAGATGTGATGGGGTCAATAAAGGAAAAATGCATAAAATTAGAGTAAGAAACATTTTTATCACATAAAAGACATAGTTTATTTCAGTATTATGTATAATAGCAAAAACATTGGGAATTTCCAATAATATAGTGTATGATTAACTAAATTGAGGGGCTATCTCTAACTAAAAAAATACTCTGCCATTAAAATCAGATTTTTCTGGGCCAGCTAGTGGTGTGGTAGTTAAGGGGACTAGATCCCACATGGCTGACTACACGGTTTGAGTCCCAGACCCTGGCTTATTTTGTTTTATTGTTATTTTAATTTCTTTGATTACTATTTAGGTTGTGAGTTTTTTTTTCAATGTGTAATCCCGAGCAATTGTCTGCTACTCAATGTTTTCTGTGATTTGTCTATTAATCAAATAGACTATGGGGGAAAATAGAGAGGCAAGGCATTTATGGGACAAAGAAATGGATTATTATCTATCAAAGCTAACTTTATAGTATTATCAACTGTACTGGGGAGAAATGTATGCATGTTGTAATATTCATTTTGTAAGCTAAGTAACATATGAATGAGTGTATAAAATAAATTAAAATTAAATATTAAAAATTTTTTAAAAATAGACTATGGAGACTATAGCCCCTACAACATTCATCCTAAATTCAGTGCAGCATCAAAACCTTAGAGGGATATTTGTTTTTTGTCATTGTTTTACTAGTCTCATGTTTAAATCAGCTCCAAGCTAGAGAGCTCATTTGCTATCCCAAAGAATGGAGATTATGTTCAAAGGATCTAGTAGTTTGGTAGAATCAAACAAGCAGAGATGAAGAAAAGACCTGTAATTAAAAGCACTTTTCACAGGTCAGAAGTGTAAGCTCATTAATGTTTTACTAAGCAGATGGCACTAATGAACAGCCAAAGATGCATGCTCGTTATTACTGTCCCCATCATTATTCCTTTGATATAAATGGCTCAATAGATGTGAGGTGCTCACCCAGATTATGAGATTCAATAATTAACATGCACCTAGTACCACTTCTTACAAAAAGATGTGATGGGGTCAATAAAGGAAAAATGCATAAAATTAGAGTAAGAAACATTTTTATCACATAAAAGACATAGTTTATTTCAGTATTATGTATAATAGCAAAAACATTGGGAATTTCCAATAATATAGTGTATGATTAACTAAATTGAGGGGCTATCTCTAACTAAAAAAATACTCTGCCATTAAAATCAGATTTTTCTGGGCCAGCTAGTGGTGTGGTAGTTAAGGGGACTAGATCCCACATGGCTGACTACACGGTTTGAGTCCCAGACCCTGGCTTGAAAAACATGCCAGGCACATGTGCATGCCTAAAATCCTCAAAGAGGAATAGAGGAGAAGGGGTTGTACTGTGAATACCCCCCCAGAGGGCACTTTCTCACTTTGCTCCTTTCTTTCTCTCTCCCTCTGTCTCTTTTTGGTGAGCGCACATGCTCTATAGCAAATTTTTTAAAATAATAAGATTTTTCCAAAAGGCAGTTAACAACATAGAAAAATGTTCATAATATAACATGTCTTATAAAATGTTAAATATTTTATAAGACAGACAATGTCATATGCTCTAAAATCTCAAATATATAAAATACATATGGCTATAAAAAATGCATAGATAAATTATTAGAAAATACACTAAAATAACTTTATCACTGTGTATAAGTGAGGTTTATTTTATTCTTATAATTGCCACATATTACTTTTTTAACCATATAAAAAACACCACCAGAGGCTACTTTTGTTAAAAAAAAAAAAATTCTCAGAGGGTACAGGCGCTTGCCAGAGAGAGAGAGAGCACACTCCAATGGGTGTGGTCACACCACAATCCTTTCTTTCCACTTTCTTCATCCTATCAGGATTCTATGCACACATGCACATGTGCCTGGCATATTTTTCAAACCACTGGGGGCCAGAATTCAAACCATGCTCAGCCGTGTGGGATCTGGTTCCCTTAAACACTAGGTTACAGGGGCAGTCTGCTACTTTTCAAAGGAGAAAAATACATGCCAAATTGGTAATAGTGGTTTCCTCTGCAAAGGGCAGTGAGACTGCAGTGAGTAAATGGGGACTTGCCTTGTCCATACTGTCAGAATTATTTAAAAGAAAACTATACTTGTCTACTCCTTGAATAACAGGAGGAAGAATGGTGGAAATCTATTTAGGATATTTTCCTTATTTAGTGACTGCATTTTACATTCAAGTGTAAGCTTTCATTTCAATATTGCAGTTTAATATAGCAAACAGCAGTAGCCTTAATATTAGAGAAAAACCTGTATTTCTGGCCCAGGTTTACTGGTTCCTAACTATAAGTCCATGAGCTACTCACTAAACCTCTCTGGGCCCCCAAAATCATCATACACAAATATTAAATTGATATTCCCCTTCCCATCAACATTATATAATTTATAAGAAAGTACTTGGGAGCCATTAAAACTCTATTGCAAGGTATCATTGAGCAATAACAGAAGTCCACTGCTATGGAACAATCAAGACATTTTTCAAGAATTTAGAGGCCAGATGGTATCACTGTGGTAACACAACTGGATTCACATAGGAAGGTCCTTGCTTTGCATGTCAGGCCTCCCTGTACATTCTGAGCACAAGCTGTGCCATGTGTGCTTGTCCATGATCTCAGCCAGAGGCTGTGAGTTACGGCATAAAAACCCTGCCGGGGGTGCTCTCTCTCTTTCTCTTTCCATTTCTCTTTCATGATATAAAGAAATAAATAATTTAACTTTGCCTTCTAGACAAGGGATATTCTAAAAGTAAGGGAGGGGGCAATTTAAAGAAAAGCAGAAAGCATGCCCTGTGGCCTGATGGTTAAGGATGTTAGATCCCACATGGCTGACCATGCAGTTCATATCTCAGCCCCAGTAGCTTGAAAAACACACCAGGCTATGTGAGTCTATGCCCCAAATCTCAATAAGATGGAGAAGTGAAAGAGAAGGGATTATAGTATGACCACACTCCACTGAAGGGTGCTTTCTTCCTCTCCCTCTTTGTCTGTCTCTAGCAAGCATACACATCCTCCGGTAAATAAAGAAGAAGGTGAAGCAGAAGAGTTGCATGCGTGTATGCCCAAAATTCCTAGAGGAGAATGGAAAAGAAGGGACTGCCATGTGGTTATCCTCCCTGGCCAGTGATCTCTCACTTTCCCTCTCTTATCTCTCTTTCTGGAGAGCACATATGACCTATAACAAAGTCTAAACAATAATTAAAAAAATATATTTAGGTTTGCTGTCTTCAGTCTCACTCCTCCCATCCTCTCTTTAAATCTTTTCACTTTAGGCTTTTGCCCTCATTATGCTTCAATGACTTCCATGTTGCTAAATCTAATGATCAATTCTAAGTCCTGGTGTGACTTGATCTATCAGAAGTACTCAGGATCTTCAAAAAGTCCATGTAAAATGTGTATTATGAAAAACCTACACATGAATTTCAAAAATTTTGTGCTTGACTAAATTAGTACTTTAGTTCTATTTTCCACAAACTTTTGGAAGTCCTCCAACATGTGACATAGATGATTACTCCCTTCTCATTTATAAGTACTTTCGGTATTCTTGCAAAACGCATTGGTTTGGTTCTTCTCCTATCACTCTGGCTGCTCCTTCTTGATACCTTTTTTGCTTCCTTCCTTGTCTTTTACCTGACCTTTGAACCAGACTGTGTAGGACTCAGTCCTTGGCCCTCTCCTTCACTCTCTCTACTGTCACTCTCTTGGTGGTGTCATCCAGGGTTATCTCTCTCATCTAATAACTTCCAAATGGATATGAAGGATCTTTTAAAAGTTCACGGAGAGGGGGAAACAGCAGGTGGCAAGGTGGTTAAGGCGCTGAACACTCCCACATGGCTGACCACAGTTTGAGTCCTAGACCTGGTGGCTTGCTTTCTCACTTCTCCCCTTTCTCTCTCTCTTTGTGTGTCTCTCTCTCAAATTAAAAATAAATAAATGAATAAATAAAATTTAATAAATATTTTTTAAGAATTCATGGAGAAGCCATTTATATATGAGGTGTGCTCTGCCATGTTCAGGGACCAAGGTGACTGAAGAATCTCTGCTCTAAACCTCATCTTCCAGACCCCAAAACTCAGTCAGTTAGAGCAATCTCTGTCTTCTCTCTGTCTCTGTCTCTCTCTCAAAAAAATTTATTTTTTAATTTTTAAAACAGTTCTTCTCACCTCTAACCTCTCCTTTCTCTTGCTAATTTCATAAACCATTTATATCTGAGGTGGGCCCTGCCGTATTCATGTGACATGCAAGTGCACCATGTTGTTTTCATTTTTTGCTTTTTAAAAAATAATTTTTTTTCCTTTTTTGGTTGTTTTTGTCATTTTTTTCCCTTTGTCTTCTTTTCCTTTTCCTTTTTTTTAATCTCACTTTCTCACTCTGCTGCTCAGCCTCCACACACTGACTGTCTAGACAGGCCTAGGCGCACAACAGCCAAGCATTTGAATACTTTTAGGGTCACAGAAATCGCTTATTGAACCTGCCGCCTGAAGGAAGAAACTCCTCTTTATAAATCGGAACTTAAAACCTCTTTCTATGGATACCACATTGCAAAAAAACAGTACAGGAGAGAAATTCTCTCAGAAGTATGATACAGTAAGGGGAAGCACATGATCTTACAGTTGCAGAAACCTCTAAGCAATTAGTCTAAAGTGAATACACCACCAAATGACTAAAATTCAGAAGAGCCGCAGAGTGAGCAGCAGGGAGACGTACAAGTATGGAGCTGCAGAGAGTGTGGCTCATCTCCTCCCACATGCCTCTGAACTCTCAGTTGAAACCCTGAGGTGCATCTGTTCCCTAGAAACTATGAGGCCTTTGTAATATCCAGTTCCAAAGTCAAAAGTACAGGTTGCTTGGTGAGCATCAGGGAAATGGAACTGCATATAAATTGCAGACCACCTCCTTCCACACACTTCTGAATGCTCAGAATTAACTCCAAGAAAATAGGAAGAAATGTATAATCCATCAGATGACCAGGAACCACTGCAGAGGCATAAGAAATATGAGAAACCAAAAAGAGATCTCTCCCCCAAGGGAAAATAACAATCCTTCATCATCCACAGACAAGGTAATAGAACTTATGGATATGTCTGATAAAGAATTCAGAATATTCATAATGACAAAACTAAATGAGATGCAAGAGATGAAAGACAATGAACTCCAGAAGGTGCAAGAGAAAAGAGACAATGAGTTCCAGGAGATGAAGAAGTTCTTCCATGATTTGAAAGAAGAAATACACACCATAAAAAAGAATCAAATGGAGCTATTAGAGATGAAAGCTGTAATACAGGAAATCAAAACCTCCCTTGAAAGTATTAAAAGCAGATTAGATCATGAAGAAGATAGAATCTTGGATGTTGAAGACAAAACCTCTGACCTAGAAAAAAATCACCAAAAAGATAGAAAATAACCCTCCAAAAATGAGCATAATATACAAGAAATACTAAATACCATTAAGCACCCAAACATCCAAATAATCAGTATCCTAGAAGGTGAAGAAACTAATAAGGGCATTGATAATCTATTCCATGAAATCCTGGAAGAAAACTTTCCAAATCTAGAGAGGCATTCAAATATCCAAACCCAAGAAATATGAAGGACCCCTAATAGAATCATCCCAAGAAGATCTTCTCCAAGGCACATCATCATAGCCAGATTGGCCAAAACCAGACAAAGACAATATACTAAAATTGGCAAGAGATAAACATCAGGTTACTTACAAAGGTTATCCCATAAGGCTAATACCAGACCTCTCACTGGAAACAATGCAAGCAAGGGAAGAATGGGAAAATATATTCAAGTGTTAAATGAAAAGCCATTCAACCAAGAACACTATACTCAGCAAGATTATCCTTCATATGATAAGAAAAGATAAAAACATTCTCAGATAAACAAAACCTGAAAGAACTTATCAACACCAGATCAGCTCTTCAAGAAGTTCTGAAGGGAGTATTATACCAGGAAAACTAAAAACAGGTAGACAGAAGTAAGAGAACAAAAGGCAACCAAGAAAATGGCCAACTTAATGGTAGAGATATGTCTGGAAATATTACTAATAATACTAAATGTTAACTTCCAGGATTTAAATGGAAAGATTGGACCACAGTAACACTACAAATTCAACAGAAGAGAAATAAATTCCATGAAATTGAACTGGTGAAATAGAATCATATGACTTTTGTCTAAAACATTACTGATTTTCTTCTATGCTTTGTTTTCCAGATTTAAGGATTTTGCTTTCTTTTGAGCTGTTGATAGGTTCAGCAATTTGTCAAAAAAAATTTTTTTTAATTGAAACAAACTTTTCTCCCTTCCTAGCCCCATTGGAATTGGAAAATATTTGTGAATGTTCTTAGTTTGTGTCAGAATGATTACTTGCATAAGTTCAATAATACCTGCTGCCTTGCATCAGAAATTAGAAATATTCATTATTGCCAGGGCTTTGACTGGAATGTCCTATCTGAAGATATGGCCAGAAAGCTACAGAACTAAGAAAGATCTCAAGAAAGCCAACAGAAGCTCTCGGAAAGATGGCCTGGCACTATAAACAGTTCTGCCTGGTAGAGAGAATTAGAGAAGTCATAAGAAAGAATTTGTACCATAAAATAACCTGGATTTTTCCAGTCCAGTATTGTAATCAGTAGAAATTACAAAAGAGCAACCATAACCAGAGGACTACCTTAAGGAAGACTTTGAAGGGAGAAAAAAGAGACCCACCTTTGCTAGCAGATGGTAAACCACACAATACTTGGTAGGCAAAGCTGAGTTGGGAAGGTTCATATGTGAATTGTGTGCTAGGTATTTGCTTTTCAACAGTTTGAGTAGTTGGCATGTAAATATTTTCTCAAAAATATTTAAAACCATACTGTATCTGTTATTGTAGAGTCACAAATACAACAAATTATAACAAATATTCTGAAGGTTTTTAAAATTAAGCTTTTTTTGGGGGGGGGAGGTTTATGCTATAGGGCGCATGCGCTCGCCAGACAGACAGAGAGAGACAGAGAGACAGAAAGCGAGAAATCACCCCCCAGGAGAGATGGTCATGCCACAATCCCTTCTCCTCCATTCTCCTCTCGGGATCTTGGGCATGCACGCACACATGCCTGGCGTGAGTTTTAAGCCACCGGGTCTGGGACATGAAACACAGTAGACTTTCTGGGAGTCCAGCGACATAGCCATTACGCCAACCGCTGGTTCCCTAAAATTAAGCTTTTTAAAAGTTGTTTATCTATTAACTGTCAAGAACTACGGAGTACGAGCAAAACTTTTTGATATGTAAAGTAAATGCTTGTGGGAAAATGTAAATAAATAAATAAATAAATAAATAATTAACCCAGCCAACTTATTTTACATTTTGCCACTCTTTAATACAGGTTGTGGTGTGTTCTTGTGTTAAGTCAACTTAGGTCATAACTAATAAACTGATTTGCAGCCTAAAAACATTTCATGGAAAATGCATATTATGAAAAAACTATGCATGGATATAATAAGGAATTTATGCCAAAATAAACTCACACTTTAAATTCAGTTTTCCATACCTCCTCATATCTCCAGTTCAAATTCTCTTCTAAACTACAGATTCCAATATCCTACTCACAACAGACATTACTAACAGACATCACAAACTAACATTTATTTTTCAATTTTCACAGAGGCTGCATGAGCTCAACATGAAGAGAGAGAGAAAGTGAGAAACACCCTGTCGTGGGGAATGGTCACTCTGTGATCCCTTCTCTTCCACTTCCTCCTTTCAGAATTTTGGGCACATATATACACATGCCTGGTATGTTTTTCAAGCCACTAGGTCCAGGACTCAAACCATGAAGTTGGCCATGTGGGATACAAGCACCTTACCCATCACACCACTGGCTGGCCCACAATAGAACATTTTTAAAACTTAGCTTCTGATCCTCCTCCAAAAGCTGTTCCACCCACAGACTTCTCAACATCATGAGTAACTATTTTATCCTTTAAAGTTATGAGGACCACAAAACTTAAATCCAGCCATACTTTTTCTCTCACTAGAAAAATCTCCTTGGCACTATCTTCAAATTATATCCAGGAACTAACCATTTCTAGCAACTCTCATTACTAACACCCTGATACCAACAAAGATCATCTCTGATCTGGATTAGTACAATAGTTTTCCCACGGGTCTCCCTGCCTCACCCGGACATGCAGGGTATATCACTGAATAACAAAAGATCAAATAATAAACATAAAGCTTACTTCCTAGAAGAAGAAAACAAATGATAGAAAACACTAAATGTTTTGCAGAAAATAAAGCAATTTATACAGATGTGGCCAGTCCAAAGGCCCCAAGGGAGTATCATGCCTGACAAGCACATGCAGCAGGAAGGAGGCTGGCATGGCTGAATGCGCGTGAACAAAAGGAGAGCATAGCAGGAAGGAGCTCCGAGAGGAAATGAAGAGGGCAGATCACACAGGACCTTACTGACCACTGTAAGAAGGCTGGCTTTCACCCCGAGGGCCATGGGAAGCCATTGGAGAGTCTCATCAGAAAAGCAACATGATCTAGCAGACGTTCTGAAAAGACCCCTCAGGCTGCTGTGTTGCAAAGAACTGTACAAAAACAGTATCTTATCTTAAATTTTACGGATGCAAAAACCAAGGCTTCGAGAGCGTGAGGGGTTTGTTTGGGGTCACATACCTAATAAAATGTGTTTGCTTTTGTTTTTGTTTTCAGAGGGAGCACATGTATGCAGAGAGGAGAAAACATGGGGAATGGGGAGGGTGTACAGCCGCAGGAGGGCTTTATGTACCCTCTGGAGTCTGGTTTGACTCATACCTCCTCCAGAGAATCCTTCCGATTCTTCCCACAGAGATGGATTTTCCCCCCTCCGAATATGGCCCCCAGCCTCTCGGCTGTACCATTTGCTAGCACTCTTGCTGCCAGGTGCTGTTTTCTTTTCTCAGGGCCTTATCTCAGACGTTTTTAAAATTTCCATCAAGTCTAATACAGCACTTGACACTCAATGTTCTCTCTGTTCGGTGGCTGAAATTAGATGATGTATGTACTAAGAGAGCTTCGGTGATAAAACTAGGATCAAAGTCCAGGCCCCTGAGAAAGCCCTTTTCAATCTTCCTTAGAAATGCTATAGACATGTTTATGAGGTGAGTCCTATACCCTAATACCATTTTACCAAGTTGCTCTGAGCAAAAAGATTCTCTTTAATCAATATGTCTGAACAAATCGTTTCAAAGCTGAAATATGTGACTCATTTGCCCGAGGCAGCACTGCTGGACTTTGATCTTGAAAATATTTTTCATACATATTCATTCTGGAAATATTGTTGGAATTTTCTATTTCTTCAAGAATGAATGGAAACAAGTGGACTGAAAGAAAATGCACAGCTTTGACGTTCCATGTACCTGTGAAGTATTACGTCATTAACTCCTTTATTTCTTTGAAAACAGTCATTCAGGAAGCATTTTGGAGAGGGCTCTGGCTACTGTATATAAAGTATTTCAATTTCCCTGCTGAATGCTTATCGCTATCTAATACTTGTGTTCTTCAGGTATTTGTGTTTTACGTCTTCCATGTCTTGTTCCAATTAAAATGTGATCTTCATAAGAACAGGACATGACCCATCCGCTTCTTAAGTCACAGGGCTGGGGTGGTGAAACCTCAGCAAATCATTTCGCTTCCCTGGGTCTTAATTTGCCCACGAATGCATTTAAAACACTGAAGTAGATAATCATAAGTTTCTCTTAGATTCAAAAATTCTACTTAGGCAACATAATGAGAAACATAAAAGAGAAGGCTAATTTGAAATTGGTAGTGACTAAAAAAACTTCAATCAATTTAGAGCAGCAGCTCTAACTAATTTGATCTATCCATGAAATCCTTGCTTTTCCTGCTTAAACCGCAAAGAAATATGACCAGTAACTCTAGCCCTATGACACAGTTCGGTTATTTATGCTACTGTTTTTAGACTTTATAAGGCAAGACCAGATTCTCTTAATAACCAAGACATTTAAAATTTGCCTACCTCTTCAAACCTATGATGGTTTGAATAGTGGTCTATATCCCAAAATTTATGTTTTAGAATTTGGTCCTAACAAGAAATTATCAGGGACCAGCAGTTAGCATAATGGCTATGTCGCTGGACTCCCACGTAGTTGACCGCGGTTCGAGTCCTGGACCCAGTGGCTTAAACTCACGCCAGGCGTGTGTGCGTGCGTGCCCAAGATCCCGAGAAGAGAATGGAGCAGAAGGGATTGCAGCGTGGCCATCCCCCCTGGGGGGTGATTTCTCGTTTTCTGTCTCTCTGTCTCTCTCTGTCTGGCGAGCGCACATGCCCTATAAAAAAAAAAAAAAAAAAAGAAAGAAATTATCAGACCATGGTGATTGGGTTGTGAAGATACTGGATTCATGAATAAATTAGTGCTCTCTTGTGAGACTGAGTGAGTTCTAACTCCCGTGAGAAAAGTTTATGTTGTTATAGAAGGGCAAGCTTCTTGCTGCTTACTCTCGCTGCTTGTACCTGCCACCTTCTCTGCTTCTGTCAGTCATGTTGTAACACAGCTGACCTCAGACTTTTAGACATATCCTTTCAGACTTTCCAGCTACCATGAGTCTAATAAGCCTCTATTTTTAAAGTCATGAGCCAAATAAACCTCTATTTTTAAAATAAAGCACCCAGTTTGCAATAACAAATTAATACAAAGCCTACTGCAGTTCTAGTCAACAGACCAAGAAAATTGTAGTTAGTCTAGATTAGTTTGTAGTTTTCAGTTATCTTTTTAAAAATGTTTCCCACAATCTCTTTTCCATCATGCTACAAAAGTAAAACATTACTGCAGTATACATGTAACAAAAAATCAGATAATTAGAAATCTAAGTTTAAAGATAAATTAGTGAACAATTATTTGCACAGTAAAAGACTGCTTAATTTCCATTCTCAAATAAATTCTTACATAATTGAATCAACTAACAATCTTTTTTTTTTTTTTTTTTTTTTTTTTGGTATAGAGCCCATGTGTTCACCAAAGAGAGAAAGAAAGTAAGAAATCATGCTCCTAAGGGGGATGGCCATACCACAGTCCCTTTTCTTCCATCCTTCTCTTGGGATTTTGGGTACATACACACAGCTAGCATGTTTTTCGAGCCACTGGGTCCAGGACTTGAACCTCAAAGTTGGTCATGTGGGATCCAGTTGCCTTAACTACTATGTCTCTGGTTGCCTCCCCCAAAATTCTACCTTACAATGCTTAGGAAGAATTAAATTTATAAAAAACATAAAGCAATTTAATGACACCAACTGAATGAAACTAGAGGCCCAATCTAAACCATACTTGGGTTGCACTTAAAAGAAGTTGCAGATGTTCTACATTTACAAAAAGAAAGATATAGCATTCAGAAAAATGCTAGAACAGATTATCAAACAGATGATAAATTTTAAGCTTATAAGAGGAATAAATGATAAATAGGATTCTGGATTCACAAAGAAACACCAACTTAAACTTTCTTCAGCTTTTGCTAGAAGAACCAAACTTACAGGTCAGAAGAAAATTAGACATGGAATGATCTGAATTTCAATATGTTGAGATAACTTTATTGAAAGCATAATGAAATGTGGGCCGGTCATACAGTTAAGCTGATTCCATGACTGGCTGAATGGCCTGTCTAGGGGTGGCAATCAATACATTGATGTCAACTTAGAAGAACTTTGTACCATTATCTGTCCTTATCCCTGTATTGTGAGGACATGAAGGATAAATAATATAAAATGACATATTGTTAAAATAAGCAAGCAATAAGAAGCTGGATATAGCCTACTTATGGGATAACAAAGTTAAGGCAGTTAATACTATATACAATATATTAAAATCCTGTGGAGAACCAATCATCAGAAAAATGCAAATTGAAACTATAACACTGTAACATTGTATACCTTTTTTTTTTTTTTTTAAATAGAGAGATTTTTGCTGTAGGGCCCATGTGCCTGCCAGAGAGATAGACAGAAAGCAAGAACTCACCTTCCAAGGGGATGGCCCTGCCACAGTCAGTTTTCCTCTATTCTCCTCTCAGGATCTGGGGTGCTCACACATGCACCCAACCTGAGTTTCAAGCCACCAGATCCAGAACTTGAATCATGGTTGACCACGTGGGCGTCCAGCAACACAACCATTATGCCATCCGCTGGTCCCTATATACCTATTTTAAATGGCTAAAATTAATAGCACTTAAAACAGTTAGAGCTAAAGAAGATATAGAAAACTGGAACTCCATACGTTACTAGTGGGAATATAAATTGGTACAACCACTTTGGAAAATGGAGAGTGTGTACTAAATAAAATATCTATTTATCCAATACCCCGCAATTCTACTTCTTAGTATCTGACCCACAGTATAAGTTTTTCTGTCTTCTAAAATACATGTACTAGTCATGATAGATTTATTCAAAAAGCCTTAATTATTGAAGTGAAAACTGTGATAGAATTTACACCATGGAATATTAAATGGCAATAAGGAAAAAAAAAGTGAACTTGTCTCACTCAACTATGCATGGCTGGGGGAGAGGGTAGATAGTGGAAAGAGGGAAAGTACAAAGGTCCAATTAAGAGGAATAAGTTGTAGTGTACAGTATGGTATCCATAGTTAACAATCATGTATTTCTTTTTTTTTTTTTGAGAGGTTTTTGCTATAGGGCGTGTGCACTTGCCAGAGAGAGACAGAGAGACAGAAAGCAAGAAATCACCCCCCAGGGGGGATGGCCATGCCGCAATCCTTTCTTCTCCATTCTCCTCTCGGGATCTTGGGCACACACACACACACACACACACACACACACACGTCCGGCGTGAGTTTTAAGCCACCGAGTCCGGGATGCGAACCATGGTAGACTATGTGGGAGTCCAGCGACATAGCCATTATGTTAACTGCTGGTCCCAACAATCATGTATTTCATACTTCATAACTGCTTACAGGAAGGATTTTAACTGTTTCTCACATCAGAAAATGTTAAGTAGATGAAGTCATGTTTACATTAATTAGCTTGCTTAATCTTTCTGTAGTATATACATATGTCAAAACTTCCACGAAACCCCATCAATTATTTTTGTCAATTAATTATTTTTTTAAAAAGCAATACAGATGAATCAGACACAACTATGTGAATGGAATTGCATAATTCCATTAGTAGGACGTTCAAAACAAGAAAAGTGAATCTACAGTGATAGAGGTGAGAAGTTAATTTGAGGAGCGATTGAACAGTATGTTTCAGAGTAGTTCTTGTTACTATTTGTAAACTGTTCCTCGAGATCATATGTATGCACGTATGTATTACGTGTTTGTGTGTTTACGTGTGTGTGTGTATATATATATATGTATATGTATATATACATATATATATGAACAGATTAAGAACTGTGCTTAGATTCAATAAGCAATTCTGCAGGATAAAGGGAAAAAAATGACAGCCACACAAATGAAAGTACTAACGGCTTTTAGTTGGTTACACAAAACAATATGGGTAAATGGCAAGAACAGAGGCTAATGAGGACCCAGCCATGATGGGGTAGGCAGTACGGGCACTGTTGTGTGGTGCTCAGAGCCCAGTGAAAAACTCCAAGTTCACATCCCCAGTCTACTAGAACATACAGTGTCCGCCCAGGGGTACTCTATGATCTTAGCTGGCTGCAGGGTTGCGGGGAGGATCATGGTATGAGGAGCCAGTCAAGAATGTCCCTTTTTCTCTCTCTTCAAGGAAATAAATAAATAAAGTTTGAAAAAAAAAAAAACAAGAAAGAAAAGGCTAATAGGAGCCAGCTCCATGGTACAGCAGAAGTCACTGGTTAGGAGAAGCCAGATCCCACTTAGCCACTGTTCCAATGCCTGCCCTGTGGCTCCAAAATGCAACCAATGTGTGTGCGTCCCTAGAGGACTGGAGAAACGGGATCATGGTGGACACTGTGGAGGGTGCTTTTCTCTCTCTCTCTCTCTCTCTCTCTCGTTCACACTTGCTCTATCATGGATACAGAAAACATTTGTTTTTTAAAATAAAAGCTAATGTGACCTTTGTCATAAGAGTGTGCTGTCCAGAATGGACAGTCCTCTGCAAGGCACTGTGGCCATTTTGCCTGAGGTGCTCTAACATGGCAAAACGACATGCTTCCAGAGAAAAATGACCCCGTGTTGAACACCTCGGGAAAGTCTGAAAGAGCTAAGGCGTTTCGGTCTAGGCAGAAAACTAAAAAAGACTAAGAGGAGAATCAGATTTATTCTGCATATATTTAAAAGGCTGAAATGGAATTAAAAGGAAGAAGTCAGAAATAGTTTGATTTTGTTTCAAGTAAGGAAAACTTTGTAGATAACAGAGCTTCCAAGAAGTTGCCCCAAGAGGTAATGAACGGATCAAACTACGTCATTGTATTTGGAGGAGGTACCTGTCCCAGGTAGTGAGGAAGATAAGATGTCTTTTGAGGTCCTCATGAATGCTGTGGTTCCATTATCTTTCCAATCAACATGAGTTGAGAATTTGGCAGGAATAAAGGAAACCCACAGGCAGCTTCTTCTGTGCGGAAAGTGACTGATTCCATCTTTCCACTCAAACAAGAGAGGCTTCCCTCCGACAGCTGTAGGGCTCAACCCCCATTCAAAGCCTCCATGACGCAAAGAGCTCTCAAAAGTGGATAAGACACATTTCTGAGAATGATAAAATAGAAGGGGATTCTCCTGGTAATGATTTTCCTGATTACCAGTCATTTAAATTAGAACTACCTTTATATAAATTGCTTTCTTTTTTTGAATTTTTTCCTTGATCTATCCCATAAAGTGGGTGATAACTCAGAAGGGCACGAAAGCATTTTTTATTGCTTTTATTATAACTGCACAGAAGTTACTCCAGGATTGCTGAGACAATCTGAACGTCACTAGCAATGTAACAATATATCTGTATCCTCATACCTCCCTTAGCATTGGGTTTTATCATCATAATTCATTTGTTTTTGTCAATTTAATGAGTAGTATGGCTCAAAATTGTTTCCATTATTACATATTTAATTATTAATGAGACCACTTAAGAGAGTTAAAAGACTGAAAGAATAATTTAAAAAAAGAAAAAGAAGAAGAAAAAGGGAAAGATATGCACTAAGCAATCCCACAGTTATCCCATTCTATTCAGTCATCATCCCCCACCTGTATCTGTTGAGGTTAAACTGTTTGCTGCCCGGTGGGGACTTCCTCTGTCCTTACAAGCCAAGTGGTTTCATGGGAAACTGGGAACGAGCACCCTCTTCTTTAAGGTGTCTATTACACTGTGGATTTACTACTTTGTTATCCTGCTATATTTTGTTTTAGGAATAGTTTGTCTACCCATGGTTACAGTAACAGCAAACCGTATACGTAGATCTGCAGTTGGCAGCACTTCTGTAAGAGATTATAGACCACCAGTGTGCCAAAGCCTTCCAGTGAGAACACTGATCACCTTCACGTGGTGGTTTGGGATAACTTGCTAATCTGTGTTTTTCTAATCTTTCAACCGTGAACATGGAGTACCTACATAACTTTAAAAATACACACATACACACACACACACACACACACACTCTCACATCCTGGCCCAGCTATGGTGGCACTACCGTAACACAATGCTCTGCAATGCTGGAAGCCATGAGGAAGATCAGGCTTTGGTTCCTAGGGTGACATGTACACACCAGTCGTGCGCATGCCTTCCTGTGATCCTGGCTGGCTGAGAGCTAGGGAGTAGATCATGGGATGAGACCTTACTGAAGGCACGTGTCTCCTCCTGCAAGGAAGGAAGAGAAGGGGAAAGAAGAGAAGAGAAGGGAGATACTTAAAAAAAAATCATCTTGATGGAAATAGTGATGGGTGGGAGGAATATTAATAGAAGAGAAAAAAATGTTTCTGTCTTTAAACTACATTCCCTTTGTTCTTAATTTTAAAAAAAAGACTCCCTTAATAGGCTCCATTGATGCATAAACTGTTGCAAGCCATAGATCAAGGAGAAGCACAAAGCACAGCCATGGAATTCCAAAGGCAGAATTGTATCACCGTGAAGGCTTTTGCTTCTCTAACAGGACACGTCCATAACCAGCCCACCTCAAAGCCAATAAAATTTTAATTGTATGCTAACACTTTTCTCCTTGAGTCCTGAAAGGTTCTGAACACCTAGTTCATTATCCATTACCAGGAAATGCTAATAGGTAATCTGACAAAGGGCAGGTGGAGAAGGCACAGGCCTTTGACCTCATTATAACAATAGATTGCTTAATAATACTTTTATGCTTGCATTTTCATATGTAACTAAGCGTCAAGAGAAGTTATAAATAGAAGAAAATGGACAGTGCCCTCCCTAAATTCTGAAAAGTCATTATTGCTCCAAAGCTTCCCCCAGAGAGATTGGAGACAAATACTCCCCACCTTACACCCAGCCTATGTTAGTGAAAGATTTAAGGGTCAGACCCTTCCCTGTTACCCTCACCTCCCCCTGCATTGGCAACCAAGCCAGAATTCAGGGCCATGGGGCCCTTCACTGACCCTGTGCTCTTTGACAGCAGAAATAGCAGATTTCACTGATGCGCTCAGGGACATAATTCTTACAATGTACAGCTTTTAAAAATCTGAGCTACAATTACTCTTAACTATAATTACTGATGTAAAAAAAATGACATCTAAATTGAAGTTCAAAAGGTACATGTAAAAATACTCCCAAGTGCTTTTCTTTTTCATTCCTTTTTTTTCGGGGGGGAGGGGGGAGGGAGAGGTTTTTGCTATAGGGCGCATGTGCTCGCCAGAGAGACAGAAAGTGAGAAATCACCCCTGGAGGGATGGTCATGTTGGGATCTCTTCTCCTCCAGTCTCCTCTCGGGATTTTGGGCACACATGTATACATACCTGGTGTGTGTTTTTAAGCCGCCAGGTCTGGGACTTGAACCATGATAAATTACGTGGGAATCCAGTGACATAACCATACACTAGCTACTATCCCTCCAAGTGCTTTTTATGAAACCACTTAACCTAACATGCAGCCTCCATCATTCTTAAAAACATTAGGGCTGACCCTGTAATACATCAGTCAGGCACCATGCAGAGGGAGCCAGATCCCACAGAACAACTGCAGTGTGAATCTTGGATCTGATGGCTTGAAAAACACACTGGGCACATGTGTTTGTGTGCCCCAAATTCTATGGGATATAGACATGGAGGAAAAAGAATTGCAACATATCCGTGCTGCCTTGGGGGATTAGTGCTCTCTCTCTCTCTCTCCCCCTCCCTCTCTCTCTCCCTCTCCCTCCCTCTCTCTCTCTCTCTCCACCTCCCCTTTTTCCTTTCCTTCTCCTTCTCATATACATGCCCCATGACAATAAAATATTTCTTTTAACTTAAAAAAAAGAAACAAGCCCAGTAGAGGCCAGCCATGGTGGCTCAGCAGTAATGCTGTGCTCTGTAATACATTGTAATAAAATACTGAGTCTGTATGGGAGGGTCCTGGGTTCCTGTTCAGAAGTGTCGCTATACACACTGAGTGCATGCATGCCCATGATCCTGGCTGGCTGAGGTGAGGGGTGGATCTCGGCGTGATGACCCTGTTAAAAATGCCTACTTTCCTCTTCCCATCTCTCCCTTCCTCTCTTTCTCCCGCCCTCTCTCTTCTTCCTCTCCCTCCTATGTATATAATATATATATATGTATGTATGTATATATTATATACATATATATAATGTATATTATAATTTTTATCATAAATACATACATACACATTAATGAAATTAGTGAAAGTAGATCCAGGTACTTCTTAAAACCCAATAGAGGGTGAAGATTTGTAAATAAAAATAATAACTTTCGGATAAACATTAAAAGAAACATAATTCGGGAACCAGCAGTTGGCACAATGGCTATGTTGCTGGACTCCCATGTAGTCGACCATGGTTCAAGTCCTCAACCTGGTGGCTTAAAACTCACATTGGGGGGGTCTAGCAGTAAGCGTAATGGCTATGTTGCTGGACTCTCATGTAGTCGACCGCAGTTCGACTCCCGGACCCGGTGGCTTAAACTCACGCCAGGCGCGTGTGAGTCCATGCCCAAGATCCCAAGAGGAGAATGGAGGAGAAGGGATTGTGGCGTGGTCATTCCCCCTGGGGGTTAATGTCTCACTTTCTATCTCTCTGTCTCTCTCTGTCTTTCTGGCGAGCGCACGTGCCCTATAGCAAAAACCTCTCCGAAAAAAAAAGAAAAAAAAACTCACGCCGGGTGTGTGTGCCCAAGATCCCAAGGGGAGAATGGAGGAGAAGGGATTGTAGCATGACCACCTCCCCTGGGGGGTGATTTCTTGCTTTCTGTCTCTGTCTCTCTGGTAAGTGCATGTGCCATATAGCAAGAACCTCTCAAAAACAAACAAACAAAAAAAACCCTAAATCATAAAATTCCACCGAAATAAGCTCAATGTAAGTGAGCTGCATGTTCAAAATCCATTAGAATTGTAAAACTTATCACACAGAGGCCCTGGGTTATGACCTGACAATCATTTTGTTCCCCTCTCATTCGGTCACAAGTCCCAAGATGCAAAAGATAAAAGGAAGGAGCACAAGAACCTGTGTCTTGAAGGCTGGGGTGTGTGGGGGGGTGTAGTCTTATAGAGAGAGAAGGTCCAGCAGACAAAGGAGACTAGAAAGCCCGGCTCCGCTGGAGGGGTCTGTGGGACAGGACAGGGAGCCCCAGGGAATGGAGCAGGGGGGAGCTGTGTGCCTGTGGCGAAGACCGTGGGGCAGCAAGGGCCCAGGGCAGAGTCCAGAGACTGCTCAGGCAGCCTCAAGGAAACCACCCAGCCCTCATCAGCTGGAAGGTTAAGGCTGGGCCCATCCCTAAATGGACTTTGTTTCTTCAGGAACCTTACGAGCACAGGGAGAGAAACGGTCAGCTAAACCGGGCCAGTCCAGCCAATAGAGGGAAGAAGTGAGGATGAAACAGGAAGAAAGTGCTCAGGTCTGCAGAGCCACAGGGGTTACCAGAGTGTGCCCCGGTTTCTTTCAGTTAAGGTAGAGGGGAAAAAACAGGTGCTGCTCTCTCTCTTTGTATTTTGTTTTTGTTTGTTTGTTTTTTCACTGCCAAAGGGTACACGCTCTGGCCAAGAAGAGACAGAGAGGAGAGGGAGAGAAAAAGCATCTCCCAAAGGGATGTGGTCCCACCACCATCCCTCCTCCTCCATTTCTCCTTCCTGTCAGTACATGTGGATGTGCACTCACCTTGTTTTTCAAGCTGCTGGGGTTGGGTTCAAAGTGTGGTCAGCCTTGTGGGATCCTGCCCCCTTATCCACCAGGCTATGGGGCTG
This sequence comes from Tupaia belangeri chinensis, assembly GCF_000334495.1. Classification (NCBI taxonomy): domain Eukaryota; kingdom Metazoa; phylum Chordata; class Mammalia; order Scandentia; family Tupaiidae; genus Tupaia; species Tupaia belangeri. The sequence continues at coordinate 327,391 of NW_006159576.1, forward strand.
GCCCTAGGACTTCTTAATTGCTCATTGATTCGAAACAAGGGAAGAGAAGAAGGATTGCATATTATTTGTATCCTGAAATTTCCTCTTGGTAATAAAGTAAACCTTTGTACTAAAATCAGCTGACAGAGAGGAGTTGCCTGTCTCGCCTCTGCACCTTGAAGTGGGTGAGGGAACTCTGCACCGCAGGTCACAGACACCCTGGCTCAGTGAAGTAACTGCTCCTCCACCAAAGGAAGGGGAGGGGTCCAGAGGGGGAGGAAGTCTGTCTCAAAAGGGGGTGAGCAAGGGCTGGCTCCATGGGGCAGTGGTCATGCTGGATCCCACATGGTGACCTAGTTTGAATCCCTGGTCCAGTCCACCTGAAACGTGCCAGGTACATGGATGAGTGCCCAAGGTCTGATGATCTGGAGGGCTGGAGGAAGGAGACTGCATGTGACCCAGTACTGTGGAGAGTTCTCTCTCTCATTCTCAAATGCACACACGTACTCTGTCACGAGTAAACGGAAAAATTGTTTTATACTCATAGTTACTGCTTGTTACAGCAAAAGGAAATAGATTAAAGTAAAAAAAACAAGTAAAGGTGCATAGGGCAGATTCCAGGAGAGACCAGATTCAAACTTCTCATTGTCCTTTCCCAATCAAGTCCCACCAACAGTGCTTAGTTCTCTGAGCAACAATGGATGACAGCATGGAGGAAGCGCAGTAGCCCCCTCTGTCTCTGGCTTGGCTTCCCATGGTTTCAGGGAGCTGAGCCTCGCTGTCTAGGATTGTTACTTAGGGCCAGTCTCATAGAGAAGGGCTGCCCCTGTGGCTGACCTTAGATACTCAATCTCTAGTTTCTCCTCAGGTCAAACTGATTGCGTATGGCTCAGGGCCATGCAGGAGAGTCCCCAAGGCACTCAGTCTCGACCCCATGCTAGCTGGGCTACATTTCGAACTCAGTATTCCCAAGCCACCCCAAAGTCACCATGAAAATAAATAAATAAATAAATAGATAGATAAATAAAAGGTGAGCAGCAGTTAGCGTAATTGCTATGTTGCTGAATTCCCATGTAGCTGACTGTGGTTCAAGTCCCAGACTCAGTGGCTTAAACTCATGCTGGGCGCGTGTGGGTGCATGCCCAAGATCCCGAGAGGAGAATGGAGGAGAAGGGATTGTGGTGTGGTCATCCCCCCCGGGGGGGGTGATTTCTCGCTTTCTGTCTCTGTGTGTCTCTCTGTCTTTCTGAGCCCTATAGTGAAAACCTCTCTAAATAAATGAATGAATGAATGAAAGGGATAGGACAGTGGCCTGGTGGTTGGAGCAGTCAGAACCCACATGGCCAAAAATGCAATTCAAGTCTCAGACCTAGTGGTTTGAGAAACACACTGGGCACATGCGCTGGGAGGAGGGAGAGACAGAGGAGATGGGATTGTAGTATAATTGCTCCCCAAGGGGGAGTGCTTTCTTCTCTGTCTCTCTGGTGAGTGCACATGCTCTCTAGCAAAAAAGAAAGAAAGAAAGAGAGAGAGAGAGAGAGAGAGGATGAACCTCAAATCCCAGGTGATCTTTCCAGTGACGAGTCCTCTTCAATGCCTCTGAAGGGTGAGAGTCACCCTACAGAACCAGAAATGAGAAGCCCCCTCAGGAGCATTCTGCGCATGTGAACCTGGGCTCCGGTGAGACCCTGCAGCCCAGGCCAGTAGGTGCCAGTCCCCTCAGTGGTTAGCTCAGTGTTTATCATCACATTTTCAAGTTTTCAAATTCCTTAGCATAGTTTCTCTTTAAACAAAACTTCAAAGAAGACTTTTAGATTATGTGTTTCTTTGATTTTGCCTGCTTTAGCAAGCTAGCAAGAAATAGCAGCAGAAACCCCTTACTACCAAGCTGTCCTGCTCCTTCTGTGTTTCTGTGAGCGGTTTCTGTTTGTTGCACCATCATGTGCAGATCAAGCCCTGCACTGGCTACACAGCCAGAATCAGAACAGGAAATTCATTCTCTCTCCAGACCTAGCATGGCTACACCCCAAGGCAGCCAAAGGATACTTACAAAAACTCACAGAAGATCTTGTAAACACTCCCCCTGAATAAAGCATTAATTTCCTCAACTTCCTATCGCTCTTCGAATAAAACCCAAACTCCTTGTCATGACCTCCAGACTCTGAATGAGCTGTTCTTATCCACCGTCCACCTCCTTTCTCCCTCATTCTGGTAACAAGGCCTGAGTGTGCTGTTGTCCAGGATGACTTACAACACAAAACCTAATCATATTTTCTCCTAATTTACTATTTTTTAAAGTCTGTGCTGTTCCAAAAAGATTTAACAAAGCTCTTAATCATTGTTTAATCAATTTAATCAATAAATGTAGACATACAGTTACTTTGACAAGCACAGATTAATAAGTACTCTTCTGGTCTTGATTTATGATTACTCTATGCCCCTTATTATTCAGGCACTAATTTTCTTATTTTCTTTTTTACTGTTTTTGTCAAAGGGTATATGCACTATCCAGAAATACACACAGAGAGGGAGAGGGAGAAAGCACTCCCAATGGGGCATGATCAAATCATAATCCCCCGGCCATCCTGCTGGGATTTGGGGCATGTATACACACACACACACACACACACACACACACGTACACGCACACGCACACACACACACACACACCCCTGGAGTGTTTTTCAAGTTACTGGGGCTAGGACTCAAACAGCATGGTCAGCCATGTGAGAGCCAACAGCCTTAACCACTAGGCTATGGGGCCGGCCCATGCACCCATCATTCTTATCTTCAATGATGATGAGGAGAAGGGACGGTCAAATTGATGACCTAGAAAGCAGATGTTAACATTTCCACAAATACATCCCCGTAAAATGTGTCCTTGAAAACCAGGATCACTCCACAGCAGAACATCACCACCTCATTGTAACACAGCACAGCTTTTTACTCTGCTAAAAGGCGTTTGGTCTACAGGACGGGTTTGCTTTGTTTTGAATTGCGGTGTGTGCAGTCAGTAATCAGCTCCTGACTAGGTCTTCGAGCAGGCTCACAGCTCCTCTCACCAACTGCTGCGTCCTCTCACAGCTGCCAAAAGAACACTTTGCTGTTTCAGCATCCCAGGTGAGAGCTGGGAAAACACAAACTCCAAGACCTTATGAAACTAGCTTTGTCAGAGGATCCTGGTGTGGACACAGCAAGCTTTAAATGCACAATACTGGCATTTAAGCTTTAAACTCTGTGGCTGTTGACCAGAGGCCTAGTGAAGTCACAATGCCGGGCTTCTCCTGATGGTGGGTACATCAGAGACAGCACCATTTGGAAGGTGAATGTCAGCTATCTCTACCATCTCTGTAAGATATGCTAGGAACAGCAAATGCTCTGCTGCTAGAGCATGAAGAGCATGGATGTTAACAGTCCAAGCAGGCATTCTTGCTCGGGCCAAGGAAGCTTCCCATCCAGGCTTAGAAGACTACTATGATCCTCAGAGGGATCAGCCCTTTTCATTTCAGTCTCTGGGCTATTTCCAATGACATCACCGGTACACAAAGAGTTGGTAAAATGGTGGTCGGACAGTGTCTACTGGACTCTTCACCCTTACTTTAAACCTGGCCCACCAGTTGCCCAAGTGCCACTGACAACCAACTACCAAAAGCCTTGCTTCCCAGGTGCTCAGAACGGCTGGCTTTGGTCCCTTGCATTTATTTCTGCTCCTCCATTTCAGTCCCCCTTTCCCAGGCTTCCACGCCTTTGTCTTAATCCTTCCTTTTCCTGCTGGCCCTAAGATTTTGCTGCTGAGGTTCATTTCTCTCTCATGACTTTTGGCCTTCCCTAGGACACTGTTTATGTTCATCCTCTTCATCTTTCCCTCCTGATCTAGCTGTTCAACTTATCCTGGCCCTCCCCATCGTGGTCTCCAGTACTCCAATGAGTGGTGAAAAGAAGCGCTGACATTAGGATCTCATTAGGACTAACTTGCCAGCCCCCTAGGTTCTGAAAGCTAAGGAACTCCAACCCTTCCTTACTCCCCTTTTCCTTGTGCCTTCAAGCCATCTCAAATCAAAAGGATCTTTCCTCTAAAACTAGACCTCTTCTGGACGGCTTCTCTCTGTTCTTGGTTTTGGCACTCTCCCATTCCCTCACAATGTTCAGCAAACCAGCCTCCTTGATACTCCTTTTTCAACTTGAGGACTTCACACAAGCTGTTCCATTTGCCTGGAATATCTTCCTTCATACCTGCTGGCTCTAGCTCCCTCCTCAAGCTGCACTGTTGGCATTCCCAACTCCTTCTCAAATGCTAATTAAGCCAAGTTCCCATTCTCCTTTCTACTACTACAATCTAAATATTCACTTGTGTAGTTACATAGAGGGTGTCCATTAACCTGCATCACCCAGTACAGTAGCCACTTGTCTCCTGAGTCTGTGGAGTACTTAATAAATGGCTAATCCAAATGGAGGAGTGTTGTGAGTGCGAAATACATACCAAATTTAGAAGACTTAGTATTCTTACAATAAAATGAGAAATGTCTCCTTAATAAGTTTACAGTGATTATAGTTTATACATTTTAAGCTATGTTGAGTTAAATAAAATGTATTATAAAAATTGATTTAATTTTTTTTTTAAATGTAGCTACTGGAAAATTTTAAGTTACAGCATAAGGTCATATTATATTTCTCTTTTTTTTTTCTTAGTTTTGTTTGTTTGTTTGTTTGTTTGTTTTCCCACCCACAGGGCATCTGCACATGCTACAGAGAGAGAGAGACAGTAAGAGAGAATGGGAAGAATCAACCCCCAGGGGAGATAGTCACACCTCAGTCCCTTCTCCTCCACTCTCTCCTGGGATTTTGGGCATGAACATACACGTGCCCATCATGATTTTCAAGGGAGGACTGAAACCATGGTTGGTCACGTGGGATTCCAGCACCTTAACCACCACGCCAGCCGTTGCCCCTGCTCACATTACATTTTTATTGTACAGGCTGCTGTAGACTGGAGGCACCATGAGGTCAAGGCCGTTTTGTTCATGACTGTATTCTCACCTGCATTAGCACAGTGCCTAATATATGGCAACACATTATAAGCAAACACAATATAAGCAAACACATTTGGAAACGACAATTTTTTCTAAATATTTGGGATTTTAATCTGGGCATATTCTTTGTAGAGAAAGGGAGAAAAAATAAACTTCAGCTCAGGGTGAGTAGCGGCTCACCTCTTCAGCACACCATGCTCTCTACCTGCCATGAGCATCGGAGCTTCTCTCAGCCTTATAGATTTAGTTGAAATGGAGTCTAAACTGTCAGGCTGGGACAGTTTGTCACTGGCTTCAGGTGAAAGCATATCCCTCTAAAACTATTCAACAACTAGATTTATCTTTCAAATTGTGGACAGACCGCTGAAACACAAAAATAAAAATAATAATAAAAAGAATCCACAAAGCTAGATAGGATTTCAAGGCTATTCATTTTATCTAAGCTACTTTTACAGATACAATCTCATGCGTAAGACCTAATTTCTCAATCCTTAGAATCAGAAAATCTTCTCGACTTAACTCATACTCATTGGTCACATAAATATGGGAAAGACTAGAGAATCTAGAAAGTCTAGTAGTGTCCTTAAAGGCCACGTTACTTCCACATGGGTTGGCCATGGTCAGCTCCCTTCCATTCATGGGCATGGATCTCACTGTGAAGTGACTCAGCAATTCCAAGTATCTGTATTGGATTACACCAAGTTCACCGTGGCTGGCATAAATAGTGCTTTGCGTGAAGAAGAAGAAGCCAAGCAGTCCTGTGATCCCTGAAGACTAATCCAGCAAGAGAAGCACTGGTTAGTCACAGACAAGAGCACGGGGATTAGAAGCTGTTCAGCCAGATGAATCAGGTGACTACTGGTAGACAGCAGCTGAGAGCCGAGTTGCTGAGAAGGCAACCCAACCCCAACACCCTTCACGCAAACACCCATTTATTTGCGGCATCAGGTACTCATTACTTGGCATAGCATTTCCTTCCCCAATGACAACAGAAATTTTTGAAAATCACTTTTAATGAAGTGTACACAACTTGAGAAAACTAAGACTCTCTTTCCGTGCATTTCAAAACCTGCAGAACTGAGAAACCACCAGATACAATATCTTCCAAAGTGTCACAGTCAGCCTTAGGCTTTTCCAAGAATACAGAGAGAGTACTAGACTGGAAATCAGAAGTTGGGCAGTTTCCCTTCTAGCAGGTATTAATTTCAGAACCACTGAGATGACATGTGTTAGGCCTACTGCTGTCTCAAGTGCTGCACTGAGATCCCGTTCACAGCAAATGATTCACACGGCACAGCTATATGACTCAGAATACTCAACTTCTCTGTGGCCAAGGCTTCTTCCACTCCAAGGAAGTCTTGGAAAACCACAAGACTCCAACGGGATACACTGACCCTGTGAGACGTTATCCACACTACATCTGTCTCTCCCCACCTACCCAATAGGGACAGACATACCTTTAGAGAATAATCAGAGAAAGAAAATGTATTCAAAAAATTATTTTAAGATTTTAAAAATTATTTATTTTATTTTTAAGTTTGCTATGAGGCATGTGTGCTCACCAGAGATAGATGGGGGGGTGGGGGGGAGATAAGAATGAGAAAGCAAGCCACCAGGTCCAGGTCTCAAACCATAGTCAGTTATGTGGGAATCCAGTGCCTTAACCACCATGCCACTTGCTAGCCCTCAAGTACTCAAATTTTAGAAGCGAAAAGCACATACACACACACACACACACACACACACACACACACACACACAAAGGCACATAGAAAAGACATATGAGTCAAAGAAAGGACATATGAGCCAAGAGCACTAAACTGGAACAGTTTAATAATAAAACAAATAATTCTAAATTCTAACCTATAGAGCAAAAATAATATCCTTGAGTCTATACTGAAATAAACTATATGTATGAAATACAAAAGCTTAGGGATCATGTAATACTTTTATATAGAGGAGTATATTATTTATATAAATTGTTAAAATATTTAAAAATCAATGAGTCAATGACTTTGCTACTCTACAAAACAGAGTCCAAAATATGAAATATTCACCCCTATTTGTAATTAAAGAAAAGCAAATTAAAATAAGACACTATCATTTTCATTTTTCTTTGTTTTGGAGAGGTTTTTGCTATAGGCTGTGTGTACTTGCCAGAAAGACAGAGAGAGACAGAGAGACAAAAAGTGAAAAATCACCCCCAGGGGGCATGGCCATGCCACAATCCCTTCTTCTCCATTCTCCTCTTGGGATCTTGGGCACACACACACATGTGCTTGGCATAAGTTTAAGCCACCAGGTCCAGGACTCGAACTGCGGTCGACTACATGGGAGTCCAGTGACACAGCCATTACGCTATCTGCTGGTCTCAATAGTATCATTTCTAACTAACCATTAGTAAAAAATAAAAAATAAAAATAACGGTGAGCTCCCAGAGGGGGAAAAAATCTTTACCCATGAATTTTAGTGTCAATACTGTTCATTCCACCAAACCTCTGATTTGCCTAAGTGCCAGGCAGCAAGGTGATAAGGAGTTTGATATAGAATATAAATCAATGCACTACTTTCTTGAGAAAGTCGAGTAGGAACAAAACGTCAGGCAAGTTGAACAATATGTCTACCGACATAGTTGATTCACATAGTTTGTGACACAAACTCCTACTCTCTTCACAGACTAGCACCAAAGCATTTGCAGACAGACAGATTCATATACTATATTTGAGCAGCACTATTGCAGGCCATTGTAAGGTCTCTGACTTGTATTTAATGGAATAAAGAGCATGTCAGAGAATTCTGAGCCAAAGAACAGTTGAGTCAATATATTTTAATAGAATCACTCTAACACCTACAATAGGGGAAAAAAAGAAAAGAAAACTGAGGACTTGGGCCAAAGTCAGACACAGTGTAGATGATGTGAAGTAGTTGGATTCTAGACCTACTTTGAAGCTACAGTGGATAGAATTTCTTGACAGGTTGAAAGAGCAAGAGAAAGACAAAAGTCAAAGATGACATCAAAGATTGTGACCATTGCAAATGGAAGGATGAAGAGAGATGACATTGATCAAGGTGAAAGACTTGAAGCAGGTTTGGAGAGAAAGATTAGGAACCTAATTTTGACCTTGCAAAGTCTAAAATGTCTATAAGATATCTAAGAGGAAATATCAAGTAGGTAGTTGGACATCAGGGTCTAGAGTCCAAGGATTCAGTCTACCACCCTTTCTTCTGCCCCACCCACCAGCCTCTTCAAATCAGACCTAGCTCAGCCCAAGTTACTTCTTGTAATAACTTAATAACTTATGCCACAGAAAAGCTCAAAACTTGTACCAGATTGAAATTACTGGTAGTCACTTTACCCTGGTTATTCCTCTTAATCCTCGCAACTCATTGGCTGAAGGTTAGATACTATTGTTCCCATTATTGAGTAGGGGAATTGAAGCTTAGGAAAGCCAGATAATTTGCTCAAGGTCAACACAGCCAGGAAGTAGCAGAATAGTGGTTTACAAATACTCCAAGCTCCTGCTCTGTAGAATGCCCAACTGCAAACTTGGCCTCCCCTGGGCATGTGGGCATGGAGACTCCTGCCACATGGGCAGTTTGACTATTCCAGATGACTCTGAAACACTCCAGTTCCCTAAATTCCTATAAATTCTATTTTGAAATTGGAATGGCTTTTGGAAATTTTTATTTCTTACTATCTGAAAAAAATCTCAGTCGGAAGGAACAAGTTACCAGTCCAGGAAACAGATGTGGTGCTTTAAAATGACCATGGGTTCCCCTTCCTACTCCAGCTCCAACCCAGGGTCATTAATTGAGTAGAAATAATAATCATAATGAGATTAAAACTACCTCTAGTCAACATACACAAACACCCACCAATCTTATCATAAAACAGAGATTCAAAAAATGAAAGTGGCTTGTATTTGAATAAGAATTCTAAGTTGCTGTAGGCATATTCGTTAATTCTGTTGTTTCCTAATTCTCTGCCTTCTTCCCACCACCCTCCCACCAAGCAGCCCTTAAGGTCAGTTTCACTGTTCATCCCCCCCAAGAACCCTCCCCCCCCCAAAAAAAAATGACTTTTAAGTGCAGAAAAGTATCAGAAGATCCCTGCTGGGTTGCCGGGCCGTTTCACTGTTCATCCCCCCCAAGAACCCCCCCCCCCCAAAAAAAAAATGACTTTTAAGTGCAGAAAAGTATCAGAAGATCCCTGCTGGGTTGCCAGCTGGGGAAGTGTCACAGGCCACTGAACTCTAAAATGAGCTGTCTCTGTAACAAAAGGTCCCTTTCTCTTGGAACAACTTCAAGGGGATCACACACTGGGCCCCATTGCTCCTTTTGTATTCCAGTTTGATTAAACTGGGAATTGTTCAGTGCCCGGTGCTGTTGAGAACACCAGGTGGTAGATTCTAGAGATAAAGGATTAGATAGCTGCTTTGTGAGAAACAGACATCTCCATTGTGACACTCAGAATATTTGAACACTAGCGAATGCCAGGAGCTTCCCAGACATCCTAACGGTTAAGCACAAGCAACAACCAATACATTCTATTCCCACTCTCTCCTGGCAAACGGTTGCTGCTGGTAGCTAAACATAATCTAGTCACTTGCTAAAAATGAAAGAAGCTATAAAAAAAAAGTATTTATAATAAAAGCAGCAGACCAAAGCAAGGAACAGAAGAAGAAATGTGATGAGATGGAACAATCATTTTCTAACGTTCTCTTTTGGATGTCAGAAAAAGGAAATTATTTATTATCCAGACCATAAATTCCTTGAGGGTTGGCAGCATGACTTGTTCAACACTGCTTCCCCAAGCACTCATTCACTGAATGTTGTGGTGTGAGATGCTATATAGACTAAATAAGACAAGCTTATGAAGTACTTTTTAGCCTAACGTAACACTGTTTTCCAATAATCTATTCTAGTCCACTATACTGAAGAGAGTTAATAAGCGTAATAATGACACCTGAAATCTATTGAGTACTCCTGCGTGACTGCGTGAGTTTTCTGCTATGGTGTAACCACTTACAAACCAAGGGCTTAAAACTGCACCCCGGTATCACTCACAGTTCCAGAGTTAGCTGTCCAGGCGGGCAGGGCCGGGTTCTCTGCGCAGGGCCCAGGCGGGAGTCCAGGCGAAGCTCACCAGGAGGCTCTGAAAAACCAGCGTCTGCGCTCTTTCCGTGGTCTGAATTGAGTTCTTTGCAGTGGGATGATGTCCCCCTTTCCTTGCTGGCTGTCACACAGGGGTCTCTGCGAGCTCCGTGAGGCTGCCCACGTTCCTCTCCGCCTACCCTCTCCCTCCAAGCTAGCAAATCGAATCCTTCCCACTCTCGCTCGGACGCTCTCTGACTTCCGCTTCCGGCAACAGCCAAAGAATGCACTGTCTTTTTTGTTTTCTGCCGAAGGGCGCATACAATCCCAAAGAGAGCCAGGGAGAAAGTGAGCAAGTACCCCAGGGAACGTGGTCACTCTGCAAGGCCTTCTTCTCTATTTCTCCTCTGGAGATGTTGGGCACTCGTCTCTGTAACGAAACACCCTGCGTGTTTCTGAAGCTGCAGGTCCAAGAACGTGAAGTTGACCATGTTGGATCCAGCGGCCTTAACCGCCACACCTCTGCTGGCCCAAAAGCTCGCTTGCTATTTATGTATGTATGTATGTATGTATGTATGTATGTATTTATATGTGTTTATGTATGTATATTTAGGTTTTTGCAATAGGGTGCGTGCATTTGCCAAAGAGACAGAAAGAAAGGGAAAGTGAGACGGGCCTGCCACAGGCCTTCCTCCATTCTGCTCTCAGGATTCGGGGCACGAACACACACGCGGGGCATGTTTTTCAAGCTGCTGAGTCTGGAACTCATACTACAGAGTCAGCTATTTGGGTTCAAGCACCTTCACCACCACATCATCTGCTGGTCCACCAAAAGCTCATTGCTTGGTTGTTGTTTTTTATGTATTTTGCTATAAGATCCTTGTGCTGGGGGGGGGGAGGTGTCGGTTAGAGGAAGAAAGTAAGAAATCATCCTCCAGGAAGGATGGCCACACTGAAGTCCTTTCTCCATTCTCCTCTTGGGATTTTGTGTATACACACACACACGAGCCAGACAAGAGCCAGCATAGTTTCCAAGCCTCCAGGTCTGGACCATACTGTGGTTAGCCATGTTGGATCTAGCCACCTTAACCACTACACCTCTTCTGGCCCGAAAGCTTGTTTTGTTTTGTTTTGTTTTGTCCTTTTTATTTAGGTTTGTTATATAGGGTGCATGCATTCACCAAAGAGAGAGAAGGAAAGGGAGAGATGGCCATGCCACAATCCCTTCTCCTCTATTCTCTTCTCAGGATTGTAGGCATGCATGCAAGCCTGGACTATTTTTCAAGCTGCCAGTCCCAAACTACAGAGTTACCTAGGTGGGATCCTTAACCACCAGCCATCTGCTGGCCCAACTAAAGCTCTCTTTTAAAGAGGCTCCTGTGAGGTCCAGCAAATGGCATAGCAGTTATGTCTCTGGCCTCCCACATGGTTGACTGAGGTTTGATTCTCGGACATGGTGACTTAAAATTCACACTGGGAATGTGCGTGTGCCTGCCCAAAATCCCAGGAGGAGAAGGGAGAGGGAATTGTGGTGGGTGCTTTCTTGCTTTCTGTCTCTGTCTCTCTGGCAAGCACACATGCCTATAGCAAAAATCTCTCCAAAAAAAATGAGGCTCATGTGGGGCCAGCAGGTAGCTTAAGGCATTGTATCCCACTGTGGTTGACAGTGGTTCAAGTCCCAGACCCAGCAGCTTGAAACTAATACTGGGTGTCTGTGTGTATGTGTATGCTCAAAATCCCGAGAGGAGAATGAAGAAGGGATTGCAGCATGCTTTCTCTCTCTCTGTCTCTGCAGGGAGTACATGTACCCTATAGCAAACATCTCTTAAAACAAAACAAAACAAAACAAAACAAAACAAAAAGGTCAAGTGGGACCATATGACCAATCACACTGTTTGAGTCTGAGACCATAGACTTGAGAAACACACCAGGCACATGTGTGAAAGTGGAGTAAAATGGAGGGTGAGAGATTATGTGACCTTTCCTCAGGAGGGGTGCTTTCTCCCCTCCTCTTGTCTGAGAGAGCAAGTGCCCTCTTGCAAAAAATGGATAAAGAGGCTTGTGAGATTAGATGAGGCCCACAGAGATCATTTCCCTATCTTAAGCTCCATAATGACAGAATTATTAATACTATGAGAGTGATATTTCATGATATTCTCAGGTTCCATGAATTAGGACAGGACATCTTTGGGGAGCATTTGAGAAATCTCACCTACCACAGTGACAGATGTTATTCCTAGAATTTTACATTTATTTATTTATTTATTTATGGAGAGGTTTTTGCTATAGGGCATGTGTGCTTGCCAGAAAGACAGAGACAGAAAGCGAGAAATCACCCCCCAGGGGCGATGGCCACGCCGCAATCCTTTCTCTTCCATTCTTCTCTTAGGATCTTGGGCACGCATGCACATGCACCTGGCGTGAGTTTAAGCAAGCGGGTCTGAGGCTCAAACCGTGATTGACTACATGGGAGTCCAGTGACATAGCCATTATGCCAACTGCTAGTCCCCAAGTTTTACATTTAATAATTCATCAATCCTCATAATAACCTAATGAGGTAGGTTCTATTATCTTATTTTATAGATGAAACTCAGAGAGACTAAGTTATTTGCTAAGGTACCTTGGCTAGTATAAGTGATTTCAAAAAGTTCACAGAAGGTGTTATGGTGGGTACTGGACTCCCACATGGCCAACCACAGTTCAAGTCTTAGACCTGGTGGTTTCCATTCTCATTTTCTCTGTTTCTGTGTGCCCTGTAGCAAATAAAATAATAATAGTAAAAATAATTAATGAAATTAAATAATTCTTTAATTAATAAAAAGTTCATAGAATTGAAAAACTGCCTGGATTTCAATTTTCTTGCACCATTTTGAATTTCATCTTTTCACAAATGTTTTGAAGTTTCTTTGGCAGGGCCTGGATATCAACTCAAGCAGCCTTGGTTCAGGGCCTTTCCACTTGTCTACATTGCTACCCAATTAACTATTGCTGGAATTAGCGGCTACAGGAGTAATTGCATTAGGTATGAGACTAGGAGACAACACTAAAGGACGAGTAAGTTCCTTGGTTTGTGTGGAAGTTGTTGGGCATACAGTTTTTTGCATAAATTCTTATGCGAGGAAGACTTTATGTGAAAGGGATCCGCAGAATCTCAAAGACATTGGTAGTGTTAGGTGGTGTTAGAGAACTGCAAATCCTGAGAACCCCCTTCAATAAAGTTCTCTCCCTTTACAGATTTCAGCTGTTAATGAGCAACAGCACTAAAACATGGAATTCATTAGAGGCCAATGTAGAAATGGTGGAAGTCCTTTTGACACCAAGGCAACATTACGGATGGTCCTCATTCTCCATGGCAAGCATGGCTGTGGCCCAGGGAAGATATTGACAATCACACAGGATGATGCCAATATGTAATTTGGATTCTAGGAAACGACATGTAAGGAGGAAAATCAAAAGGGTCAAAAAATAGAGTGGAAACACTGCAAGAAAGGATGACCAAAAACTGGTCATCCCTCAAACCTGAAACTTACTTTACCTGCTACTGGCTTTGTATATGGGTCTTCTTGTCCTCTTGTCACTTTAGCAGGAGTGAAATGAAAATGACACCGAGGATTTGAGTTCCTGATCTGATCCTGTTTCTTATGTGATTGTAAACAAGTCACTTAATTTCCTGAATCTTACTCATCCCATCTATAAATAGAAATAATAATGTCCACCTCATAGAATTTTGGGAAAAATTAAATAAGACACTGATGGTTCATGTTTCCTTTATAAACTGTAAGATGTAATACAAATGTTACATCCTGGTTTTGTACCAGGAAACGAAGGGGCTGATGGGAGTAAGGGATAGGGCATGCATAGACATCATACAAAGCAGTAACTTCTTCAAGTGTGAAGACACAAGATTAACATTGGTCCAGGAAGGGGACCAGCAGATGGTGTAATGATCATTTGAAATTCAAATGATGACATTCATATATTCCTGGACTTCCATGTAGTCAACCATGGTCTGAGTCCTGGTCCCAGCAGCTTGAAATTCACACCAGGCATGTATGTGTTCGTACCCAAGATCCCAAGAGGAGAATGGAGGAGAAGGGACTGGCATGGTTTCTTACTGTTTCTCTGCCTCTCTCTCTGTCATTCCAGTGAGTGCACACAGAATTCTATAGCAAAACTAACTCTCTCTCTCTCTCTCTCTCTCTCTCTCTTCTTTTTCCAGGAAGAAAAACAGTGAGATCAAGAAGCTATATACAACTTGCCAGCACTCTGCTGAGCATGCATTTTGCAAAATGAAATGAACTTAAGGACCAAAAGGTAATATCAATATCATCTTTCGAGGCCAGATGGTGGTACAGCAGTGATGGAACTGATCCCACCTGGGAAGGCTCCCAGTCATGTCCTGGTGCCTCCCTTTACACACTGGGTGTGTACATCCATGCCCATGATCTGGGCTGGCTGAGGATGGATCATAGTGTTAAGACCCTGTTTGGAGGTTCCTCTTTCTTTCATTCTCTCTTTCTTCCTTCATATCTCTTTCTCCTTTTCTTTCTTTCTTTTTTTTTAATTTTTTGTCAAAAGATGTGTATACTTGCCAGAGAAAGGCAAAGAGACAAAGAGAAGGAAATGGAGACATCCCATCCCCCACATGGGGCATGATCATGCCGTAATTCCTTCTCCTCCGTATCTCCATCTTGTCAGGATTTGGAGCATGCACACACATGCAACCATTGAATTTTTTGAGCCATCATGGTGTGGTTGACCATATGGGATCCAGTTCCTTTAACCACTAGGCCATGGGACCAGCACTGGAGGTACCTCATTTTCTTTCTCTCTCTGTCACTGAAAAATAAATAAATTTACTTCTTTTTTTAAAAAAAATCTTTAGAGACCAGCAGTTAGTGTAATGGCTATGTCTCTGGACTCCCATGTAGTCGACAACAGTTCGAGTCCCGGACCCGGTGACTTAAACTCACACTGGGCACATGTGCATGCATGCCCAAGATCCCAAGAGGAGAATGGAGAAGGGACTGTGGCATGGCCATCCCCCCTGGGTGGTGATTTCTCGCTTTCTGTCTCTCTGTCTCTCTCTGTCTTTCTGGAAGGCACATGTGCCCTATAGCAAAAAACTCTACAAAAAATAAAATCTTTAGAGGGAGAACTGGAGGCAAGGAAAAATTATCTGTACGAATGGTAGTGCTAAAAGCTCAACTTGAACATGCTCTCTATACACCGCTTTAGGCCAATCTAAAATATTCCCACGTGATGAGGACTGGCAGATGGCATAATGGTTACATCACTGGACTCCCACATAGCTGATCGCAATTCAATTCCCCAAGTTAGCAGCTTGAAACTTATGCCAGGCACATGTGTGTGCATGCATAAAATCCTGAGAGGAGAGTGGAGGAGAAGGGATCACAGCATGGTCATTCCCCTGGGGGGGGGGTGGAGGTGATTTCTTATTTTCTGTCTCTCTCTTTCTAGTGAGTGCATGCACCCTATAGCAAAAATCTCTCTTAAAAAAAAAAAATCCCATACTATGTATAAATGTCACTGAAAAGGTAGTCCCACTGGTTGATTAAGAAAAGAAATTGTGTTGCCTGAAAAAAATACTGAGACTCAGCTTGCATCAAGTTAGGTTCAATCCCAAAATATTCATCCTCTGAAATCTTTATGGCTAAATTGTCAGGTGTGAGTATCAAAACATGTGACATAAATCACCCTTAAAACAACCACATAGGGTCAGCCAGTGGCCTAACCATTCCTCATGGCAGGGGCGGGTGGCACTTTCTCACTTTCCTTTTCTCTGTATCTGTCTCTTTCCAGGATGTGCAAAACTTTGAAAATAAAAAAGGGAAAAAATAACAGCTATATAACCTACAGTTAAGAGAGGAGAAAATCTCTCTCATGACACCTTGATTTTAGCTTTGGGAGACCCAGAGCAGTGAACCCCATCAAGCCTGCTCAGATTGCTTGCTTGCTTGCTTGCTTGCTTGCTTGCTTGCTTTCTTTCTTTCTTTCTTTCTTTCTTTCTTTCTTTCTTTCTTTTCTGGAGAGGTTTTTGCTATAGGGCGCGTGCGCTTGCCAGAAAGACAGAGAGAGACAGAGAGACAGAAAGCAAGAAATCACCTCCTGGGGGGATGGCCACGCCACAATCCCTTCTCCTCCATTCTCCTCTCGGGATCTTGGGCACGCACGCACACATGCCCCACATGAGTTTAAGCCACTGGGTCCGGGACTCGAACCGCAGTTGACTACATGGGAGTCCAGTGACATAGCCATTACGCTAACTGCTGGTCCCGAGCCTGCTCAGATTTCTGAACTATACAACTATGAGAGAATGATGGGTGTTGTTTTAATCTAAGAAATTTGTGGTGACTTGTTAAACAGCAATTTGTCTCTACACTGTTTTTTCCCACATAGTAATCAACAAGCTAAAATAAAGTCACCTTTAGAATGCATTAACATGGGGACCAGCAGTTGGCATAATGCCTGTGTCACTGGACTCCCATGTAGTCGACTGCGGTTCGAGTCCCGGACCCGATGGCTTGGACTCATGCCAGGCACATGTGCAGGTGTGCCCAAGATCCCGAAAGGAGAATAGAGGAGAAGGGATTGCAGCGTGGACATCTCCCCTGGGGTGATTTCTCTCTTTCTGTCTCTCTGTCTCTCTCTGTCTTTCTGGCAAGCGCACGCGCCCTATAGCAAAAACCTCTCCAAAAAAAAAAAAAAAAATTCCTGCTTTCCCCACATACTAGCTGGGTAACCTTGGACAGCTTATTTAATCTCTTACGGCTTTGTCAGCCCTGTAGATTTCTGACACTTCAGTTCAGCTTGCTAACAACTGTGCTGCTGAGGCTGGGCCCAGCTTCCTATTCTTAATTTAGAGAGGACTTGGTACAGGAACTCAGAAGATTCAAATGGGAATAAACAGGGTAGGGAAAAGCAGAGAGCAAACACACATTTATGAAAGTTCTCCTCAAGCTTTTCTAAGTCAGTTTCTTCATCCATCGAACGAGGATACTAATCATACTAATCACACTTACCCATGGACTTGGTTTGAGAATTCAGTGAGCAAATAGATGCTTGGTACTGATCACAGGGCTTGGCACCAGCCAGCCAGCGAATGTTGGCTACTATTAACTGTTGTTATTAGTCATAATAGCGTGCTATGTGCAATGTTTGCAGAGAATGAAGAAGCCTGGTGTCTGCCATGAGTCAAAACTGCAGAAAAGACATTGGACAAAATTAAACCTGCTGTGTTTCCTTCTGTTACGGAGGAGGGGGAGCGGCAGGTTGGAGGGAGAGAAGAAAACTGATCCTGGAAAGAACATAGACAGACATACTGTAGCAAAGTGGATTTTCTCCCCACAAACCTTGAGGACAAATGGGGCCAGGGCTGCAGGCAAAGCTAAAGGTGATAGGTCAGCTTTCTTTCTGGCCACTGTCACAATTTCTTTGTACTCCAGAGTATTTTCTAGAAGCACAGACTGGAGCCTATGTCCAAGAACACTCAACACAAAGCCGGGATGAGAATGGAAAAACCAACTCCTGCAATAGCTTCTTACTGATCCCCTGCTCCCAGATTCATACCCATGGACGGTCGTCCTCCCCACAGTTTCCAGCCCTGTTTTACAAGGCAAATCTAACTCTCTTCCCTCTCTGCCAAAACCCTCCCCATATTCACCATCGTCTATAGGAAGCAAGTCCGAATCTCTAACTGGACTACAATACCCCCCACAAGGAACCACCACCCATTTGAAAGCTATGTTTTTATCACCCCTGGGGCCACATGCTATGTGGTGCTCTGGAAGACAGAAAGGGATATTCACTGTACCAGCAAAATCCTCTTATTTCTATGTTATGCTGTCTCTAAATTAACTTCCTACGTTTTTTCTTTTTTAAGTGTATTTATTTTATTCGTGAGAGTGCACACACATAAGCTAGACCCTCAATGAGGGTCTCGTCATGCACGACCAATCCCCTTTCCCCAGTCCTCCAGCTTGTCAGGACCCTCGGGGAACTCACAGGCACCCAGCGCAACTTCAGGCTGACTCGGGATCGGAACCCTCAGCTGGCCCTGTGGTTTCTGGCACTGAGGTTGAGTTTGCTATAGACTGTGCCACCAAGGCGGGGTCTAGCTTCCTATTCTTAATTTAAAGAGGACTTGGCACAGGAACTCAAAAGATGTGGATAGGGACCAGCAGTTAGCGTAATGGCTATGTCGCTGGACTCCCACGTAGTCGACCGCGGTTTGAGTCCTGGACCCGGTGGCTTAAACTCACGCCGGGCGCGTGTGCGTATGTGCCCAAGATCCCGAGAGGAGAATGGAGGAGAAGGGATTGCGGCGTGGCCATCCCCCCTGGGGGGTGATTTCCTGCTTTCTATCTCTCTGTCTCTCTCTGTCTGTCTGGCGAGCGCACGGCGCCCTATAGCAAAAACCTCTCACAAAAAAACAAAACAAACAAACAAAAAAAACAAATAAACTTAAATGCACTTGGAATAAAACCTGTACTCTTTTAAAAAGTGTGTAGTTATAAATTATTCATTCAGATAATGTTAAATTGTGAAGCTATTTGTTAACATTCAAAAGTTTTATTTGAGCAAATAAAATAAAAACCTGCAAGCTTCCTACTTCACCTAACATTTTATTGACAGAATTTTAATGGCATAAACTTTAAGCTGTTCACCATAAAGAATTCTGAAAGAAGAAGAAAAACCTTTCAAAACAAGTGTTGCTTAATAGAATTTTGTTTGCAGGCATTGGGACCTTTTACTCATAATGAGTATAAATTAGCATCATAAAGAATAATTTTTATTTTATCTTTTTTTTTAAGAAAAATTTTTGGTATATGGCACATGCAGTCACCAAGCGGAACACGAGAGCCCAATAAAAAAAAACCTTCAAAAAAAAAAAAAAAAAAAAAAAAAAAAAGATGTGGATAAACAGGGAAAAGCGGAGCGCAAACACACATTTGTGACAGTTCTCCTCAAGGTTTCCCGAGTCACATGCACTTATGGTAGACTGGTAAACACGACCTTTTAATGCATTCTGATTCTTTTCTTTTATGTTTAGGCCTTTTAAACTTTTAAGTATTTGCCATTCTTTTTCTTTTTTTCCTTTTTTTAAGAGATCTTTTGCTATAGTGCACGTGCTCTCACCAGAGAAACAGAGACACAGAGACAGAAAGAGAGAAATCACCCCCCAGGGGGGATGGCCATGCCACAATCCCTTCTCCTCCATTCTCCTCTTGGGATCTTGGGCACGCACGCACACACACACACACACACACACACACACACACACACACGGTGTTGTGAGTTTAAGGCACTGGGTCCAGGACTCGAACTGTGGTCAACAACATAGGAGTCCAGCAACATAGCCATTATGTCAACTGCTGTTCCCAGTATTTGCTATTCTTATCTCCAGTGTGATGGGAAGGGAGATGTAATCTCATTTTAAAAGGCAAAGAAAATTTTGATTAAAAATGAACTTTCTAAGAAATATCCATTTTGTTCATGAGGCAAAAGAGGATTATACCACTACTGAGCTTCCTTTTATTCAAAAGAAAAAAGGCAAGGGTGTGTGTGTGTGCACTGGCCAGAGACTGAGAGAGACATAGAAGACAGAGAGGCAGAGAAAGTACCTCTGAATGGGGCAAGTTCCCTCTGCAACGCCTTTTCCTATATTTTCCAACCTGTCAGGATTCTGGGCACACACACACAGACACCCACTGTGACCAGATCTGTGATTCCAACCGCATAGCTGGGTGGGATCTGGCATCCTCTCCACCTGTCCATGGGGCCAACCTGGAGCTTCTGCTTTGTTATCAGTGGAAATCTGGATCTGGAAAACAACAATAATAACAACATTCCATTACTTAGCATCCTGTTTGTAGAGCTTAGGGTAGAAACTAAATAATTGGAGCCAGCAGGTAGTATGGTGGTTAAGGCACTAGACTCCCACATGGCCAACCATGGTCAAGTCCTAGAACCAGTGGCTTGCTCTCTCACTTTCTCTCCCTCTCTCTCTGTCTCTCTTTGGTGAGTGTGTGTGACCTATAGCAAAATTAAGAAATAGTAATAATTAATAAAATTAAATAAATAATTCCAAAGCTTAAAAAGTAAATAAATAAACTGTTCTGGAAATTAACCTTAAATACATACAAATATATATATGAAATAAATGAATAAACTTAATACATATACATATGTAATACATACATATGTGACTTAATATATATCATGTAATACATGCATGTATATAAATCATATATATTAATGTATATGATTTAATATGTATTATATATTAGATATAAGTATATGCGTTAAGTTTACTCATTTATTTCTTCCATGAGAAAGAGAAACAGAGATAGAGAGACAACTTTAACAGGGTCTTGATGCCAAGATCCAGTCCCCTATAAAAGGCAAGCACATGCCCAGGATACTCAGTGAGGTCTCCAGATGTGAACCGGGAACCTTTCCATGTTGCCTTGCAGATCATCACCCTTTACCATTGCATCACCACCTGGCCCCTAACGTTGATATTTAATATATAAAAATGATACATTGAAACTTATTTGTATTACTAAATAGATACCTCGCTGGGTAAACACCGCTACAAGTTGTTCCATATTATAAACTCCCTGAAAACTCAAAAGATGTGAGTTCCATTCACAGAGTACTAACAAACACGAATCAGCTGGACTGTGTTTGATACAGCAAGGAGACCATGGGCTCCCACGCAGCTGCTCATGAATTTCGCCTCTGTTCCTCCAGCGTGGTAGCAGTGTCCCACCATGAGAGGCCTCTCACTGCGCCTGAGGAATCCATCAAGAAGTTTGATGGCAGACCTGGGAAGTGTGACATTCTGCTCCTTCTCCGTGTGGCACGGAGCATTTCACACCTGTGGGAGAACACAGTGAGCTGCAAATAATGTTTTTCAAGAGCCAACGAGAAACAGAGTGCAAAGCAACAGGACATAACACCAAACACCACAATGACCGTCCACCAGCTGACACACAGATCTCAAGTGCGTGAAGATACCAAAAATGAAGTTAAAAAAGAGAAGTAAAGTGAGTTATTATAATGAAGTCTCTCTAGACACTCTTCTCATAATTAATCCTGCTGGGGAAATCCTATTTTTAATTAATATTTTCAAAGATTTTTTTTAAGATGTAGTGAAAAAAATAAACTGAAAAAAATGACTAAATACCTACTTCTGGATACATATTTCACTCCCTCATACTAAGATGCAGAAAGGGAGAGATTCCGGCTGTTGTGTTCACTGCTGTTTCCCGGCTCCTGGAGAGCGCCTGGCACAGGGAAGGAGCTGCATAATACCTGTTAGATGATCTCCTTCATCAAATACGTTGAGTGGCTGCCACGTGCCAGCTGGGATAGGGCCCACCAAGGTAAAACGAGAAGCCCCTCGCCTAAATACTCAGCTGCCATCTGCCAGGCAGTTGTGCCCATATATATACAAACTTATGGCTGAGAAGTGAGCCCTGACCTTAGATTTGTGCAGTTGGCACAGCTGTCCACGACCTCGCTACACTGTGTATTTATGAACCATATTTGTCAACAAAATTTAATTCAAATGCTCAAAAAAAAAAAAAAAAAAGAGTCCCAAATGTATGTATCTGAATGCTTCCTTGAAATATCTAAAGAACATCTCAAAGTCGGCATGGCCAAAACATGGTACCCACCCATCCCTTGACCCAAATTATTCCAACCCTTGCTAGATGGAAAAGAACTCCTCCAAGACTTCTGATTACTTGACACAAATAAATTCCACTCTATTTTATTGTTGTAAGTTTTTCTATTATGTGCAACCAGTATAACCCTAACTGATACGCCATTCAGAGGGTGGAAAAGAAAAGGGACAATGAAAAAGAAACAAACAAAAAAGTGTTGTCTGTGGTAATAAGAGAATCAGGAAAGCAAATTAGATAGAAAGGTCAATGTAAAACTGGGCCACTCAGTAGTATGATGGTTCAGGCAGCAGGATCCCACATGGCCACCGGCATGGCTGAGTCCCAGACCCAGCAGTTTGAAAAACTATGTGCCCAAGATTCCAGAAGGAGAGATGGAGGAGAAGGGATTACAGCATAGCCATCCACAATAGGAGATGCTTTGTCACTTTCTCTATCTCTCTCTTCTTCTCTCCAGCAAATACACATGCCCTACAGCAAATTAAATTTTAAAAATTAATTAATTAAAAAAAAATGGGACCACCATCAGGAAGTTAGATAGAATGACAACATAAAAAGGGACCATTTTGGGGACCAGTCGATGGCATAATGGTTACATCTCTGGATTCCCACATAGTTGACCACAGTTCAAGTCTCAGACCAGGTGGCTTAAAAACTCATGCCAGGCACGTGTGCATATGTGCCCAAAATCTCAAGAGGAGATTGGAGGAGGAGAAGGGATTATAGTAAGGCAATCCCACCTGGGGGGGGGGTGATTTCTCACTTCTGTCTCTCTATCTCTCTCTGTCTCTCCAGCAAGAACACGCACCGTATAGCAAAAAGCTCTCTCTTAAAAAAAATTAAAAAATAAAAAAAGGACCATTTTACTTAGCAGTTAGATGGCCAGTTCCAAAAGGAGTGAAAAGAAAAAAGCTAGATTACCCTGCATTCATTATTCTACTTGGAGAGATAGGTCTATGTTTCAATGACTATAAAATCTGCACATGCTCATAAAACTGACGTGTTTGGGACCAGCAGTTAGCATAATGGCTATGTCGCTGGGCTCCCATGTAGTCGACCGCAGCTTGTGTCCTGGACCCGGTGGCTTAGAACTCACGCCAGGCACATGTGCATGCGTGCCCAAGATCCCAAGAGGAGAATAGAGAAG
This sequence comes from Tupaia belangeri chinensis, assembly GCF_000334495.1. Lineage (NCBI taxonomy): Eukaryota > Metazoa > Chordata > Mammalia > Scandentia > Tupaiidae > Tupaia > Tupaia belangeri. The sequence continues at coordinate 350,352 of NW_006159576.1, forward strand.
GGATTGCGGTGTGGCCATCCCCCCTGGGGGGTGATTTCTCACTTTCTGTCTCTCTGTCTCTCTCTGTCGGTCTGGTGAGTGCATGCGCCGTATAGCAAAAACCTCTCCATAAAAAAACCCCCAAAAAAAAAAAAAAAAAAAAAAAAAAAAAAAAAAAAAAAAAAAAAAAAACCTGATGTGTTTAACATTACTGAAATGGTCAGAGGAAAACACATGAACATTTCCTAGTTATTATGGCAACGAAAACCAGTGAAACCTGAGTTAACCTCTAGAAGGAGGACTCAAAATTATTGCGTTGTCAGAAAAGTCATGATGCATTTCTGCATGGAAAAACATAGAAAAACATGTCACAGCTTTCCAGACAACGTGACAATCGGCATGGCTGCTCTCAGCAGTGTGGCCCTGACCACAGCCAGCCAATACATTGTCCACGGTGATGAAAGAATGCATAGAAGAAAAGGAGGGAAAGCAGGAGGGAGCAGCGCAATGCCCTTAGTGCGGCCATAAAGAGAAGCCTTGGGAGCAGGAGCAGTGGTCGTACACACAGGAGAGTCTGGAAAACCTCTTGGCAGAAGTTGTCCATAAGCCGATCCCTAGGGAGGCAGAACCAGCCAGAAGCCATGGGAGTGAGAGCTCCAGGGCAAGGCCAGAAAGGACCGTGGGAGAGCACGTATCCTCGCTCCTTCCTCAAGGTTTCTTTCCATCACATGCTCACGCTTACTAGACAATCCACTGCTTGGAAGGACGCCAGCTTGATTCGTCTGGTCATTTGAAACATTGACCATCATCATCCACAGGCACCAATTGGATTTTGTCTGTGGCTACCCAGGGGGTGATCCCCCAGCTCCCAGGTACTATTACAACACTTGATGGCATTTTCTGAGGCTTCCAGTGAACAGAGAACTGTGAGATCATCCTGGCCATTTATCTGGGTATAGACATTCCACATCACACAGGTCACCAACTCAGACCACGCAGGGTTCGTGGCAGCTCGCAGATGCTCACAGGATGTCATTGAATGCCAAGGGGCACATCCGGAATGCCTAGAGTCACAGTAAAACACTTTGCTTGTCTCCCTAATACGGAGCCGGGAAATGACAAGGGGAAGGAACGTTCCTTTGTGCAGCTTGCACTGGCCCTTCCTGTTCACTCGTGCCATGAGAAAGCAGCCTTTGGTACTGTGTGTTCTCAGCCAGTTACTCCCTGGTAATAGCTCAAGGACACGGAGGCGGGGAATAACTCCATTGAAAAAGAATATCCCCCTGTCACCTGCTATTGAAAATACTTAAAAGGCCTTACTAAAATTACCTCTGCTAAAATATCCACAGCAACCAGTGCCTACCTCCAAATCCTAACCCCTGCTGAGTAAACGGATATGGCTTAAATTGCAGAGAGAAAATTTAAGCACTGAAATTTGAACCACTGTGTGTGTTTCCCCAGGTATCCAGCCACTGAAGTTTCTTTTTTTTTTTTTTAATGGAGAGGATTTCGCTATAGGGAGCATGCGCTTGCCAGAAAGACAGAGAGAGAGAGAGAGAAAGTGAGAAATCACTCCCCAAGGGGGGTGGCCATGCCACAATCCCCTCTCCTCCATTCTCCTCTCGGGATCTTGGGCACGCACGCACACGCGCCCGGCGTGAGTTTAAGCCACTGGGTCCAGGACTCGAACCACGGTCAATTACATGGGAGTTCAGCGACACATTACATTAACTGCTGGTCCCCAGCCACTGAAGTTTCTATGAACTTTGCATAGAGTAGGTCCTCAAAAATGTGCAAAATGTGTTAAGAAGTGAATGGAAATCAATGGATAAGAGGAAGAAAATGCAACCACAAGAATTAGCAATGTCTAAATATACTTTGAGTATTGGACATTACATGCAATTGAAATCAATATTGGTATCCAAATAACTCATAGGAGATGTCTGATGTAAAATGAGCTATCAGGACCAGCGGGTGGCATAGTGGTTAAGGTGCTGAACTCCCACATGGCCGACACGGTTCGAGTCCTGGATCCAGCAGCTTGAAATTCATGCCAAGTGTGTGCGTGTGTACCCAAAATCCAGGAGCAGCATGGAGAAGAATGGATAGTGGCAGGGCCATCCCCCTTAAGGGGGAATGATTTCTCACTTTCCCTCTCACTGTCTCTTTCTCTCTCTCCAGCGAGCGAACATGCCCTATGGCAAAAACCTTTAAAAAAAAAGTGAGGTATCATCTCAATGACATTATTAAGAAAGCAATTGACTAGAAATCAGGTTGCAACACTATATTCTCCTTCCTTCCTTATCCTCATCCCCATGCCATCTAATTATTTCTTTTCTCTGTTTCCCAACTCCAAAATTCCCTAATCTCTAGCCTCCAATTTTTTTTTCAAAGTGAGAGAGGTAAAAGCTCTATGTAGGCGATACTCACAACTGAAGTCGGAGGTCTGTTCAATTGTTCATTCATTTCTTTAAGTTTTCTCAACAACAAGTTATTGAGCAGCTACCAGACGCCAAGCAAGGTGTCTGTCTGGAGCCGAGCACAGTCAGGAAGGTACGCCTGGTCCCTACCCTCAGGCCACTCAGAGTTTCAGGTATCTAAAAGTAAACAGCCCATCACAATACAAATGGAGATACAGATTTGGAGCTCTGAAACACATGGCCTACCTTTAGAACTTAATCTCATTGAGGAGAAAGGGCAATTACAATTTAAGGGAAATTAGTGTGGTTTAACAGTTCAAAGGAATCTCTTGATGTGTTAGAGGAATACCAGAAAAAGAGGGAACCAGCAGTTAGCGTAATGGCTATGTCGCTGGACTCCCATGTAGTCGACCATGGTTCGCGTCCCAGACGTGGTGGCTTAAAACTCACACCGGGCGCGTGTGCATGCGTGCCCAAGATCCCACGAGGAGAATGGAGGAGAAAGGATTGCGGCGTGACCATCCCCCCCGGGGGATGATTTCTCTCTTTCTGTCTCTATGTCTCTCTGTCTGTCTGGCGAACGCACGTGCCCTATAGCAAAAATCTCTCCAAAAAAAAAAAAAGTTGAGGAATAAGGTGGACCATGAAGATGACTCAGCATCAACCAGATAGAAATGTCAGGGACCCATAAGGCGATGGTTCAAAGGTATAAGTAACCAACATACGCAAAGGCTAGAACTGATGGATTAATATTCTAAGGGTATTCTATATGGGTAAGACCTTCGCTTTATATAAAACAAGGCCAATGGACCTTTTATTGGCCAATGGACCTTTTATTATGTTTTATTTTACTAAATTCTTACATGTGATAGAATGGAAGCGATAGAGACAGAGAGACAGGTTCCCCAAATAGGCCCTCCTATGCCATGATCCACTCCCACTCTCAGCGGACCAGATCACAGGCAGATGCCTGATATGCTCAAGGAAGTCCCAGCCACAAACCCAGGACCTTTCCAACATGGGTCCAGTTGTGCTACCATTGTGCCATCACTGGCTCCTGACCACTTATCTAAGAACAGTTACACTGTACTTTTCTTCCTTACTAATGGTCACTTGGGAATGTTCTTCCCACCTTGTCCCTTGTTCTACCTTTCCTTCAAGACACAACTTGTCTTAAAATCTTACATTCGTATAGCTCTTTTCAGTTGCAAACTGTGTTCATATCACTTTGCCCACGCTTGTGCTATCTGTGCTATTCCAAAGTCCCTTCTCCTTAACTAGATCGTGTATAGTTCTTCAAGAACAGGATTGTCTTAACCTGGGCTGATTGATACAGATATCTGTGTCCTTGTTCCTTGCACTTTGTCAGAGCAAATTCATGTTATTTATTAGTTATTTAGTCTAGGTAACCAGAATACCTCCAAAACTATGTAGTCAGCAAGATTGTTGACTATTCTTAAGGCAGAAATAGAAAAGACTAAATTTTCTTTATTTCACTTACAATGCATTTATGTCAGGATCCAGTGTGATGAAAAAGATACCTAAGTGTGGGACCAGCAGTTAGCGTAATGGCTATGTCGCTGGACTACCACGTAATCAACCGTGGCTCATTTCCCAGACCTGGTGGCTAAAACTCACGCTGGGCGCGTGTGCATGCGTGCCCAAGATCCCGAGAGGAGAATGGAGGAGAAGGGATTGCAGCGTGGCCATCCCCCCTGGGGGGTGATTTCTCACTTTCTGTCTGTCTCTTTCTGTCTGTCTGGTGAGCGCACATGCCCTATAGCGAAAACCTCTCAAAAAAAAAAAAAATCTCTTCAAAAAATACCTAAGTGGTTCTGCACTATAAATCAGCAGTTTTCAACCTTCCAGGCACCAAGGCCAGCCCCATGGAAGACAGTCCCTCCATAGACTGAGGGGAGGAACTGATCCTGGCATGACTCAAGTGCAGCACATCTACCATGCATGCCATTTCCATCATTGCTACATTGTAATATGAAACAATCACACAACAATAGGGCTCATGCTCCCTTGAGAATCCAGTTCTGCCACTGATTGGATGGAGATGGAGCCCAGGCAGCGATGCAAAAGATGGGGAGTGGCTGCAAACACAGATGAAGCCTTGCTCACTCACCCAGCACTCACCCCATGTGTGGTAGACTGGTGCCCATCTGTGGTTAGCCCCCAACAGGCCACTGACTGGCACCAGTCCACAAGGGTTGGCTACCTCTGCTATAAATGCTATAAATTTGGACTAGAAGTTCCGATAGTTGGTTCAACATGACACTAAAGCCATTTTTACTTCAAGAATAATTCAGACCAAAGTCAAGTATTTATCCTCTTTGCTGACATGCTAATGACACTTAAGTCTCTAGCACCCCTGAAATTTCCAAAAGAAAAGAGTATTCTCTCCAATTACCAGTTGAAAAGAGAGATAGACTTGGGTCATGTGGCAGTACATTTCCAAAAGATTAATGCCCAGGAATTGCAAGCAAAATTTCTAGTCATGATTAAAGAATATACAGAACAGTTTACCCTTGGGTAAAATTTTGAGACCGAAAATAAAAAGACCAGCTAGTGACCTGGTGATTAATGCAGCCCGATCTCACTACATGGTTCGAGTCCTAGATCCTGTGACTTGAAAACCGTGGCAGGCACGTGTGTGCCCAAATCCCAAGGGGAGAATGAAGAAGGGATTGCAGTGTGGCCATTCCCCCTGGGGGGAGGTGCTTTCTCACTTTCCCTCTCTCTCTCTCACTGTCTCTATCCAGTGAATTTAAAAATAAAAATAATAAAACTTAAGATTGAACTTTGAAAGAGATGGTTTTTCTCAAGGTAGAATCAGAGGACTTTGTGCATTTATTCAGTTCACTGGTTTACAGACTTGTGGATGCATAGAGTTCAAAAGTATTTCCAGTTTTCTGTGTCAAATGCCCAGTGGCAAAAATACCCATTCCATGGCTCATTGGTGTCCTCTTATTAAATGGAAAATTCCACGAAAGTTAAAATACCAGCATACTAGTTTCAATTAAGTGGTAGCCATGGTGCATTTCCATGTTCAGGGAACACGGACCAGGATCAGACTGCTGCAGGCGATGATTGGCCCTGGCCAATAAATAAAACCAGGTACATATTTTGCCTTTTAAGGTTCTCAGACTTAGTTATAAAGGAGGCTTAACTCCAAGCTCACTAGTATTAACTGTCTCTTAGAGGTTTGTCTTTTTTTTTAATTAACTCAACCAGCATTTATTAAGCACCTACTGTGTTCAAGCATTGAGCTGGAACAGAGGTAATTAAGCTCTGGTCTTGCCATCCAGGAACTAACCATCTGGTAGTGGAGACAGCCATGTGAAACAGACAATTTTGCTAAACTGCTCAGTGCGATAAGGGAAGCAGAAAGAGGGTACATTGGGTCAACAGAAGCCAGTACTAGTATTAGTATAACATGGGCTCAGTTACATCTGTGCATTGAACGAATGGATGAGTTTTTCTACTTCTATTCATATTTTTTGATGGTAGAGAGCATGCAGGAGAGAGAAGTACTCTTTTTATTTTATTTTATTTTATTTTGGAGAGGTTTTTGCTATAGGGCGCGTGCACTCGCCAGACAGACAGAGAGAGACAGAGAGACAGAAAGCGAGAAATCACCCCCTAGGGAGGATGGCCACGCTGCAATCCCTTCTCCTCCATTCTCCTCTTGGGATCTTGGGCATGCACGCACACGCGCCCAGTGAGTTTAAGCCACCAGGTCCAGAACTCGAACTGCTGTCGACTACATGGGAGTCCAGCGACATAGCCATTATGCTAACTGCTGGTCCCGAGGGAAGTACTCTTGACAAGGTCTCATCCTATGGCAGTCAATCCCTAGCCCTGCAACTCCTCTGGGAACCAGAGGTGAGCAGGGGTTGTGGTGCTACAAATCCCTCCTCTACCTACCCCTTGAGTAATGCTGACATTTTTTAATATCACATTTTATTGACTTATTTATTTTAGAGAGATTTTGCTATAAGGACTCATGCACTCACAGAGACAGAAAGCAAAAAATTGCCCCCATTGCGGATGGCCACACCACAATCCATTCTCCTCCAGTCTCATCTCAGGATCTTGGGCACTCATGCACATGTGCCCAACATGAGCTTTAAGCCTCCTAGTCTGGGACTCAAACTGCGATCGACTACGTGGGCATCTAGCCATGGAACCATTATGCCGTTTGCTGGCCCCAACATCACATTTATTTAAGATATGAAAGAAAGATTATTTTACAAAAGACAGCCTCTTGCTATGTTGAGGGGTACTTGAAGGGAGATCGTGCGGAATGTCTCAGACTCCTGCTTTCTCCATCCATATATGAGACTAGTGACCCCTCCCATGCCGTGTGGTGGTGAGAGCTGTTTGAAGTCCCTGGTGTGCTCCGGGGTTAGGTACCTGCTAGGTACCTCGTCAGCGTGCAATAAGTGCTGCTTACTTTCCTTTTCTCAAGACCCAGCTTAAACCCCTGCTCTTCTGGGAAACCTCTCAGCTTCCTAACTGATTCCTGTCTCTCATAGCAGCCCTCTTCCGGTCTCTGACTGTCTCCGGGAGAAGAAAACCTGCTGCTGAGAACCTTCTGTATTATGGAGAAAACAGGATGAGGGAATTGGGGGCATTCTTGAGCCTACGTCATCTTAAATTCAGTAAAAGGAAACCATAATCTAACTTCCTAAATAAAACAGCATGAATGTTGTTGGATCCTCTTACATTAGCAATTATGCCCAGTGTCCTACGACTTTCCATTTACCACTCCACATTCATTTGAACACGTCTAGAGAGTCCTTTGTTCTATAATTGATAAAGCTGCTTGTGCATTCCTTTGGCCTTGAGGGAAATAATCCACATACCACTAGAAGGTGTGTTTTATCTACATCCAAGCACTCGAAGCCTATCTGCTTTTATGGCTCATGCTCTGATCCTGTGCCTCCAGTTCCAACACGGTCTCCACAACAAGGAAGCACACAGGACGGAGAGGAAGGAGGCTTTAAACGGGCTCTAATAGACCACTGGGTATGGCTAAGGAGATTTTTACACTCTCACTTTCCAGGATGCAGGGTGATGTGGCTGTTCTGGATCTTGAGAACTTCAAGCCTGAAGCCTTCATTACCTGCCACTGTCCGAGGCCATAGTCCTCCAGGCAGACTCCTGACCTTTCTCCAGCCTTCTTTAGCAGCTTCCCCAGGCCTCATGGAAAACAACTCTAGCCCTATTCTTTGTGCATAACTCTCTTTCCTAAAACCTTATTTTGTAGCATTGGACCCTTGATTTCTCAACCTCCAGTTTTGAAACCCTCAGCTACATCTATTTATTTAATGATATTTTCTAATTGCTGGAGCATGGGTACATTCACCAGAGAGAGAGGGGGAAGAAAATGACCCCCAATAAGGTGCTGTCATGCCACAATCCCTTCTCCATCCTGTTGGGGTTTTAGGCTCGCATGCACATGCTGCCAGGTCTGGGTTCCCACTGCAGTCAAACATGTGGGATCTGGGTCCATGAACAGCTAGGCTATGGGGCCAGCTCTCAGCTACTTCTATTATAAATTATTCAAACCAAAAAACTGATGGTTTTGTGTCAGACCTCATTCCATGGTAAGCACTTTGTGTTAGTTAATGTTCACAACAAAGTTAGGAGGACTCTGCAAGGGGTCTTCAAAAAGTTCATTGAAGGGGCCAGCAGATGGCATAGTGGTTGATAGCAGTCTACATGCAATTTCTAAATTTTCTAGATCCTCATTCAAACCAAAATCTCAAACCACAGATGGTATATATTTTTGTGTTTATATAAAGTATATTTTCATGTAAAATAAACCCTTACAAAGTCATGTTTGATTTTTTTTGTTTTATTATGTTAAAGAATTATTTATTTAATTTCATTTATTATTATTACTTTTTACAACTTGCTATAGGGCACATGCACTCATGAAGGGGGGAAGTGAGAAAGCAAGCTGCCAGATCTAGGACTCGAACTGTGGTTGACCATATGGGAGTCCAGTGCTTCAACCACCACACTACCTGCTGGCCCCTTTTTTGTTTCATACTTACCCTGTCTTATGCCTAAGAAATGTTGCTTGACCAGAACCTCACATGTGCCACCATAATCCAGTAGACTCAGAGAGAGGAAAAACTCTAGTACTCGAGGTCTCCCCCTTCATATCGCATGTTCGATGGAAAGACGTGGGTCCTCCAACTGAGGCCTCTAATATGGATGTGATACAGAAGAATTTAGAAGAATTATCCTAGATGGAAGCATGATGAGTAAGACTGAATTGTGTTCTGCTTTCTGACAGGACACAAAAAGACCACTTTGTGAAAGACATCTACAGCAGCATATCACAATCTTTCCTATCTTTGTAATAAGCTTTTATGGATCACTCACTCATACTTCATACCCTTGTGAGGCAAATAATACCATCAGGTAGAAGTTTCAATATGTTTTTCTATACCTTGTTTAATGGACATGAAAACTAACTTTCGGTGTCAAAGTATATCCTCTTCTGACATGACCCCATGAGCCACTGAATAAGCCCTGTTTGCCTCATTCAGTCTTTTCACACACTTGAGTTCTGGGATACCGAGGTGAGCAACAGCTTCTTTTTTCTCATGATGCATTCATGTCAGTGTAGGACATAGATAATAAACAAGAAAGCATTTCATTGCAGATAGTGGTCAGTACTATAAATAAAATCAGACAACACGATGTGTGGGAGAGAAAAAAATGAAGTAGGTATGGGGAGATTAGTTCAGATTGGGTCATCAAAGAAGGTCTCTTGGAGGAGGCGACATTTAGCTGAGCCTTGAATATTGGAAGCAAGCATGCACATTCCAGACAAAGGAAACAGCGAACAAAGTCTTCAAGAAGGAACAGCCCAAGAAACCCCTGTCCTCACAGAGTTCACCCTTGTGTGTGCTTCTTCTTGACTTTGTAAACTTTATACATAAATACTGTCGACCTGATCTTTGTGGACTAAAGAATGAAAATCATCTCTGAAAGATGGATTGCTATCCCTGTTACCGCTGTGGTTGCCAAATTCTCAGGACTGTTGGTCTGGTTCTTTCCTGAGCACTCCTATCAGGGTGAGCCGCAGTCACACAGTCCTACCTGTTGATGATTAACACTGACGGACCATGGAAAACAGATTTTGCAAGTCAGCCAACCATAAAATTCTTACCAAGTAGGGCTGCAATAGACGTAGCACAGTTCTTGAGGAATGGTGCCACTCGTTCCTGCACAACCACCACCTTGCCCAGTCCCTTACCCATCTTACTCTGTCCCCAGGACGTGACAGCTGTGTTGAATAACAACCTTTCATGTCTGTAGGAAGCCAATAGTTAGCAGTGGAAGAGCTTTCATATTGCTTTGAGTTAAAATATTCCTAAAACCCTCAGGGTTGTACTTGGTACCAGATGAGTCATTTGGTGAAAGTCCTCAGAGAAAGAGATAATTTATCAAAATACCAACTTTGCTAGACATTTCTGATGAACCTACACTTTAGGCTTAAAACACGGCATCAAGTTAGAAATATACTGCGTTTCATATTAAGGATACCTACCTCCTCACATTGAGAATGGATGTAAATCCAGTCTAAATCTCCACATTCCCAGAGCTTTGGAAGCTGGTGGATTGGTAACAACTCTCTCATTCACATGCCTCTGGAGAATGGTAAGATGTCTTCTTTATATGTTTGCCAAAAGTCGCCACAGCCTCTTACTGAATACATTTTTTTAAAATACTCTGAAAGTCTGTGCTTCCCTAAATTGGTTCAATTTACTCCTTTCTGCCTGACAGCTTAGGCTAGTGTTTAATCCTAGAGACATTATACTTCTATGATATTATTAAGAATGCCAAGCATAATCTATTTCAGTTCTGGGTTTATTTATTCACTCCACATTTAAGCACCAAACCCTGCAGCACTAACAGAGTTTGGGTTTTGTTTGTTTCTGTGCTTGTTTTCACTATGGGCTTAGCACCCCAGTTTTCCATCTGTACATGTATTCTGAAAACATTATTGTACCAGATCATTTCTAAGGTCCGTTGCAGTTCTGTATACCTTTGCTTCTAAGTTCTCTTCTAACGTCCTTGCTGTTTCTCCATCATTCTTGTTTCTTTCTAAGTAGACTGAGTTTGTCATATGGAAATGTCCCATTAAAATGAAGGTCAGGGGGAACAGTAGGTGGTGTCATCGTTAAGGTGCTGGATTCGCACATGGTTGAACATGGTTTGAGTCCTGAACCCAGCAGCTTTTTAAGCACTCACATCAGGCATGTGTGCATGCATGCCCAAAATCCCAAGAGGAAAAAGGAAGGGAAAGGATTGTGGCATGGCCATCCCCCCGGGGGGTGATTTCTCACTTTCTGTCTCTCCATCCCTCTCTGTCTCTCCAGAAAGCACATGCACTCTAGAGCAAAAATCTCTAAAAAAAAAAAAAAAAAAGGTCAGTATTAGTTCTATCTCCTCAAGTATTAACATACATCATTCCGTCAATTGAGAGAAAAAAGCTTATTATATTATATTTCTGGAGTTTAGATGATTATTTGCTAGAATGATCAATAAAGTATACCATAACATATAAAGACTAGATGTTCATTTAAAAAGAGACAGAAAACAATAACATTACAAATAGCACAGAACTAGTTTCCTCAAGAAGAAAAAAAGTATATAGCACCAAAAATACACATAAAAATGTAAAACCAAAAGCTATATAGACTAAGTTTAAAAAAAAAAAAATTAGATATTCATGGGCCCAACCAGGGTAGCACAAGCTGGATGCTGCTACTCAGCAGGCTGAGTTCATTCAGTAGGTCAGGGTTTGAGTCCCAGCTTACCCTAAAAAGGCCAGCAGGTGGCGCAGTGGTTAAGGACACTGGGCTCCCACATGGCCTACCGTGGTTCGAGTCCGAATCTGGTGGCGCTCTCTCTCTCTCTCTCTCTCTCTGTCCCTCTCTCACTCTGTCCCTCTCTGGTCAAATAAATAAATAAAGTTAAATAACATAATTCCTTAAACAATAACAATAAAAATACAAAAAAGCCAGGCACAGGTGCAGGTGCTTGTAGAACCAGCCATTTGGGAGAATCTGTCAGGAGATTGCAACACAAAGAGATCCTGTCTGAAACACCACACACTCTCACATGTGTTTGTGCGCTCTCTCTCTCTGTCTCTCTCTCTCTCTCTCACACACATATACACAAGATAAGTATACCTATATATATGGATAACTTTCTCTTCTTTCTGAAGAAAAATTTGACATTATGTTACAAGAATCATATAACTGGCTGTGTAAATTAATTACAGCAATTGTCTTTTTAAGTTATTTTTTTAAGTTTTGGCCATAGGGTGCATGTGCTCACCAGAGAGAAGCAGAGGGATACAGTGAGAGGAAAAGTGAGAAATCACCCCCGGGGAGAGGAGGGGGATGGCCATGCCACAATCTCCCCTCCTTCATTCTTCTTCTGGGATTATGGGCACACACAAACACATACCCAGCATGATTTTCAAGCTGTCGGGTCCAGGACTCAAACTAGGGTTGGCTATATGATATGAGAGTCCAGTGCCTTAACCACTACACTGCCTACTAGCCCCAATTACAGTAATAATCCTTCCTTTTCCCATCTTTTGACTCTGGGTTCACGCGTGTAACTGGCTTTGGCTGTGAGTTTCCTCTTTTCCCAATCATGCTCCTTTGCCACAACCAAGAGAAGATGATCAGGTTAGTCTGATGAGTAGAAATGAAAAGATACATGGAAGGAAACTGGTCTTTTCCAGCCAGTACCAGTGGTTACTACGAGTTACAGCGATGGAGCTAGGGGCCAGCAGGGGGCAGGGAGGTCAGCGTGGCTGGATCCCACATGGCTGACTTCCAAACCCAGTGGCTTGAGAATTATACAGGGCACATGTGTGTGTTCCCAAAATCCTGAGAGAAGAATGCAAAAGTAGGGATTGCAGTGTGGCCATCCCCCCTGGAGGGTGATTTCTCTCTTCCCCACTCTCTTTCTCTGGCAAGTGCACACACACACCCTACAGCAAACAAAGAAAAAAGAGGGAACTGGGAGTTCAAAAAGGCTAACGAAGTTAAGATTTGCATAAGGCCCTTCTCAAGGCTCCAGGTAAGTAATTAGCACGTGAGTGAAAACGACCCATGGTCTGAGAATTAACTACCCAAAAGGGTTAGAATAATCCCCAGAGCTCACAGGGCCAGCAATATTTCCTGTTCCCATTAGCCAGAGTGGAAAACCTTCTAACTGAATCCGTGAAACATCAGGTAGAGTGCTCAGAGGGCTTGGCCTGCACAGCCGAGCAAGATCAACCCTAGACAAAGTGCCGCTCTGCTCCCACCTAGCAAAACTTAAAAGCAGGACTAAAAGAGTCACACTATTTCCAAGCCACTTAATAGTCCCAGAACAAATGTCGAAATATTTATAAAAATATATGAGCCGGGGGTGGAGGGGACACATTCAACCTGTAACCACGGGAAAACAATAAACAGGAAAATGACTCATTCAGAGGAAGATAAAGTTATTCTAACTCAGGAAGCTATGGATGGCAAAATTAGTGGGCAAAGACATTAAAATAGCTATTAGAGCCGTATTCCACATGACCGAGAGATTGGTCCCAACACAAGCAATGACTGTGGCTGAGATGATGGGTATGCAAATTATACTGAATGAATCATGACGTAGTCTATTCCTGTACTGTAAAACCACATCGTACCCCCACGAATATGTACAATTCCTATATGTTAATCAAAATATTATTCAAGAGAAATGCGAGCTCTGGGCAGGCCACTGACCTGGCGGTTAAGGGAGCCAGATCCCACGTGGTTAACTACAGAGACTTGAGAAACATGCTGAGCACATGGATACGCTTGCCCAAAATCTCAACAAGGTGGAGAAATGGAGAAGGAACTGAGACATGACCACGTCCGTGAGAGGGTGCTTTCTCTCGCTCCCTCTCAATCTCTCTGTCTTTCTCTAAAAGAACATATATACTCTGGCAACTGAAAAAAAAGAAAGAAAGAAATGTATGCTCTAAGTTATTTATGATTCTAGAATGATTACCCGATAATTAAGAATTAATTTAAATTTATATCAATATATTGTTATGCTAATTAGAGTAGTAAACCACTTGATAACATTATATTCATAATACATAAGACCAATCCATGGCAAAAATGTCAGTAAAACTGTTCAGCAGAATTAAAGGAAAATGATATGATTTCTCTTATTTAGGGATTTAAGAATATATCGTGTGTTGGGGCCAGCAAGTGATGTGGTGATTAAGGTGCTGGACTCCCACATGACTGACTGCGATGCAATTCTCAGGCCTAGCAACTTGCTTTCTCACCTTCCCTTTCTTCTCTCTCTGGAAAGTACACGTGTCCTAGAGCAAATTAAAAAATAATAATAAGTAATATTAGATATGTATATATGTGTGTGTGTATATATATATGTATGTGTATGTATATGTATGTGCATATATATAATATGTGTATATATAATATGTGTGCATATATATGTATGTGTATATATAATATGTGTGTACATATGTATGTGTGTGTATATATAATATGTGTGTATATATGTATGTGTATATGTGTGTATATATGTATGTGTATATGTGTGTATATGTATGTGTATATATATAATATGTGTGTATATGTATGTGTGTATATATATAATATGTGTGTATATATGTATGTGTATATGTGTGTATATATATGTATGTGTGTATATATATAATATGTGTGTATATGTATGTGTGTATATATGTGTATATATAATATGTGTGTATATATATATATAATATGTGTGCATATATATGTATGTGTATATATAATATGTGTGTATATATATGTATGTGTATATATATAATATGTGTGTATATGTATGTGTGTATATATATGTATGTGTATATATAATATGTGTATATATGTATGTGTGTATATATAATATGTGTGCGTATATGTGTATATATAATATGTATATATATGTATGTGTGTAAATATAATATGTGTGTATATGTGTATATGTGTGTATGTGTATATAATATGTGTGTATATGTATGTGTGTGTATACATATGTATGTGTGTGTGTGTGTGTGTGTATATATATGCCAGTCTGTGGCATGGGGGTTAAAGGGGCTGGGCCCCACATGTCCAACTGCATGGTTCAAGTCTCTGACATGGTGGCTTGAAAAACATATCAGGTGTGTATGTATGGATGTCTCAAATCCTGAGAGGAGAAACAGAAGAGAAGGCATTGTGGTGTGACCATCCCCCTGGAGGGTGTGCTCTCTCTCTCTGGTGAGCACACACACCCTAAAGCAAAAAATTTTCCAAAATATTGTGTGAAATGAAAAATACACTGGAAAGAATTAATAACAGGAGACACTGTAGAAGTAATAATTAGTGAACTTAAAAACATACCAATAGCTGTTATTAAAATTAAACTCAGAGCGAATTTGCTGGGAATGATCAGACCATCAGTGAGCTGTGGGACAACGCCAGCCACCTAGTAGCTGCACAAATAGAGTTTCAGAGGGGAAGTCAGGGGCCACAAGCTCATCTGAAGAAATAGGAATGAAACTTTCTAATTTTGATAAAAACTAAAACTACAACACCAAGCTGAACAAAATTTAGGTACAAGAAACGTGAATAAAACTACACCAAGTCTCATCATTATCTAATTACTTAAAACCAACAATAAAGAGAATATTTTTAAAAGAAGCAAGTGAAAAAGAAATTAAGAACAGAGGAACAAAAAATAAAAATGATGACAGACTTCTCATCATAAACAACAAAGCCAAGAGACAATGGGGCAACATCTCTAAAACACCAAAAGAAAAATTCTGTTAACCTATACAATACTATATTCAGTAAAAACAACTCTCAAAAATGAAGTTGAAATGAAGACTGTCGGATGCACAAAAACGAAAGTAATATAACATCAGCAAACCTGCCATGCAAAAAATGCTAAAGGGAATCTTTTAAGCAGAAGAAAAATAATATCAAATGGAATACTACTAAATAGATTATAAGAAATAAATAAATAGCATAAAAAATGGTAGCCAGGGCTGGCCATGGCATGGTCGCTAAGGCAGCTGGATCCCACCTATCCAACTGTGCGGTCTGAGTCCCGGGCCTAGGGACTTGAGAAATACCCAGGTGAATGTGAATGCATGCCCAGGGTCCCAAAAGGAGGGAGAGATGGAGAAAGGATTGTGGCATAACTGTTTCCCACGGGGGGATATTTTCTCACTCTCCTTCTCTCTGGTGAGTGCACATGCCCTGTGGCAAAAATTAAAAATTCTTTTTTAATGATAGCCATTATTTTCTCTTCTTACCACTCTATCCCTATCTCATTTAAGAAGGAGTACAACTGAGATTAGGCTTAATTCCTTATGTACAATTTATATACGCTTTATATATCATAAATTATATTCATTCCACAGTTTTTTTGTTTTGTTTTGTTTTGTTTTTTGTTTTTTGTTTTGTTTTGTTTTGTTGTTTTGCTACAGGGTGCATGCGCTCGCCAGACAGACAGAGAGAGACAGAGAGACAGAAAGCGAGAAATCACCCCCTGGGGAGGATGGCCACACTGCAATCCCTTCTCCTCCATTCTCCTCTCGGGATCTTGGGCACGCACACACACGCGCCCAGCATGAGTTTTAAGCCACCGGGTCCGGGATACGACCCACGGTCGACTACATGGGAGTCCAGCGACATAGCCATTACGCTAACTGCTGGTCCCGTTGAGAGATTTTTTGCTATAGGGCCCGTGCACTCATTGTAGAGACAGAGAGAGACAGAGAGATAGAAAATGAGAAATCATCACACACACACACCCCCCCCCGGGGAGATAGACACGCTGCAGTCCCTTTTCCATTCTCATCTTGGGACCCTGGGCATGCGCACATACCCATTATAAGTTTTAAGCCATCAGGTCCGGGACTCAAACTGCGGTCGACTACATGGGAGTCCAGCAATGTTATGCCATCTGCTGGTCCCAGTCACAAGTACTTTTTGAGTCTTTATTATATTCTAGAGACTGTAAATAAAGTAACCAAAATACACGATCCCCTTAGCTGAGTCCATTTAGCTCATATTCTCGTATTTGATTCTTATATCCACAGATATGAGAACACACCATTACAGTCCTGCAATATGGTTTTATTTGTATGTTTTAATAATCTCCTTCAGACTACAAAAGCTTGCAATTCAGTGGGTTTAATTGTCTTCACAATTTGGTAATTCAATATAAAAATCCAATCAATAAAGACATTTGTTAGTTATATAGCCCTAGACCATAATCCACTGTAAACAAAGCAACTTTCTCTTTTTTCATGGTCTCTCTTGGGCTAGGAAGAAAGTAGAAAGGGAGCAAAGAAGCCATTAGGATAGAAATAAGATCCTGTTTTCTTAATTATACATGACTTTTACAAAAGAATGGAAAGGTCCCTACTAGAGACAGACACAAAAATGCAAGTGAAATGTGATGGAGGCCTGTCACCGTGCACAGCAGTAAGCCGGTGCTCTGTGATGCTGGAGCCACGTGGAAAGGTTTACGTCCCAAGGTTTCTCTGTACATGGCAGGAGCATGCACACATGCCTGCGATCCTGGCTGGAGGAGGCCAAGGGTGGATTGCAGCGTGAGGACACTGTTGGGCATTCTTATCACTCATCTGTCTCCTGCTTGCTCACTCAGAAGAAATACATTCAAAATAACATAAATGGGGACCAGCAGATGGCATAATGGACTCCCACACAGTCAACAGAGGTTCAAGTCCCAGACCCAGCAGCTCGAAACTCACCCCAGGATGGTACCAGCAGTTAGCGTAATGGCTATGTCCCTAGACTCCCATGTAGTCGACCGCGGTTAGAGTCCCAGACCCGGTGGCTTAAACTCACGCTGGGTACATGTGCATGCGTGCCCAGGATCCTGAGAGGAGAATGGAGGAGAAGGGATTGCGACGTGGCCATCCCCCCTCGGGGGTGATTTCTTGCTTTCTGTCTCTCTGTTTTCCTGGCGAGTGCACGCGCCCTATAGCTAAATAAATAAATAAATAAAACCTCTCCAAAAAAAGGAAAAAAAAAACAACTTACTCCAGGAGCATGTATGTTCGTTTCCAAAATCCTGAGAGGAGGAGAATGGAGGAAGAGATTGAGGCATGGCCATCCCCCTGGGGGAGGGTGTTATTTTTCACTTTCTGACTCCCTGTGTCTATCTGTGTCTCCAGCACCCTATAGCAAAAATCTCTCTAAATGTATACATATGTGTGTGTGTGTGTGTGTGTGTGTATGTGTATGTGTGTGTGTATGAAAAATGAAAAAGCAAAGTCATGAATGTCTGGAGCAAGCAAATATGCTAGCCTTCAAGGCTTATTTAAGTTACTAAAATTATTTTTAAAACATGATTAGGAGCTTTCTAGTAGTCACAGTGAAAGAGAAAACACAATTTGTAAGAAATTGTGCTTTGTATTAGGGAGAAAAATTATTTACTGTGTTCTCCTCCACCCCACGTCTTTACATATATACATATTTGTGTTTTCACTTGCTAGAGAGAAAGGGAGGGAATGTGAGAAAGAGACCCCCACAGAGGGGATGCCCACAACACAATCCCTTCTCCTCCACTCACCTCTCAGGATTTGGAGCACACACACACACACACACACACACACACGCACGCACGCACACACACAGTGTGTTTTTCAAGCCACCAGTCTCCAGACTTGAACCTACATCAGCCAAGCGCGATTCAGCAGCCTTTGCTTTCACGCCACTGACTGGCCCCAGATGTCTTTAGGTATTACCTCTCCCAAGCAGGCTTTTGCTAGACACTGGGCTGGGAACGGGAGATCAGGAACATACACTGTGAGGAAGCTCAGCTATTGTACATCACTATCTGAAAGAGGAATCACATATGTTGGCGCCCAACAACTATCATAAATGTGGTTCTCACCCAGGAAGTAGCTTACCCACTTCGGGGCAGACGAAAATCTTACCCTATCATTGAAACACCCTGTTTGCTAAGCATTTTATTTACCTTTGCCAATGAACAGATATGCAAGTGCTCTTCTGCAAGACTATAAATAATTGAGAGCCAAAACGGTGAAATGTTGAAATCACCATCTGCCAATTAGCAATTGCTATTTTTATTTCAGGTTTTGATTTTAGGAGAAAGAAAAAAAATTATATTCTAATCCTCTTCCTGGGAACAGCTGTAATCAGCAGACTGAGATGACAAAACTCAAGTAATTAAACTTCCTCTTTATTTAAAAATCTGTGGAACAGCAACAACAAAAAAGGCATCCATTGGATTTTTAGTTGTTAGAGGGAAAAAAAATTTGGTAGGTTTTTATTTTCTAGTCCCTAGAAAAGGGCATCCCTCCATGGACTGTCATTAATTTTTATAACATTTATGATTGGGCAAATGAACAAAGGGAAGAAAGAAATATCATTGCTTTGGAAGAGAATGTTTTGCAGCTACTTGTTTCTTTTATGGTCTCAATATAAACAGATGTGACTGTAGAAACATTGGTCTTTCTCTTCTGGCTCTTTTATCCCGCGGAACTACGAAAGCGTTAGAACACTTTGCTAGTTTCCTGAGTCGCATTCTGTTTCATGAAGAGACCTAACCCACCAATAAAAATTCATCTAACATTTTTCTGAGTTTTGCTGGCTCCTTTGGCAACTGAGTAAATAAGTTTCTGGGAAAAGTCCTCATCTGTTGTTTGTTCATTAAACTGATGTTTATTGACCCTACTATGGGCTTGGTATGATTGTACTGAGCGAACAGCGTAGACCAGTCTCTGCCTTCATGGCATCTACAGTCTAGTGAAGGAAGGACAATGAACATAAAAAGTAGTGTGTGAGTCATTTGGTGATGGGAGTGATGGAGAACAACAGATCAGGGAAGAGAAGTAAGGGTGCTGCTAGGGAGCTGGTGGTGGCCTGAAACAGGGCGAAAGGCTTGATGAGAAGATGACATCAGAGCCAGGTGCAAACGGTCTGTGTCAGGGGCCATGTCAATAACCTCAGAAAGTGCATTGCAGAGAGCCCTGCAGGTCTGCAGGACTGAGGGAGAGCAGGAGTGTCTACAGAGCTGGAGCAGTGCTTCCGCGGCATAGGCGGGATGAGGAGAGCCAGGAGGGCCACGCAGAGGATGGAGGGCCTGCAAGGTCATTATTAGGATCTTGATTTTGTTTATTGTTTGTTTGTTTGTTTTCTTAATTGCCAGAAGGTACATGTCCTCCTCACCTTGCAAAGACAGAGACAGAGACACAGAAAGGGAAAAGGAGAAACTGTCCCCCAATGGAGTATGGTCATGCTGAACTCCTTTCTCCATTTCTCTGTCCTATTGGTGTTTGGGGTGTACACACACACATGCCTTAACCACTAGGAAAAAGCCTGCCAACGACCTTGATTTCTACTCTGATGCAGATCAGAAGTCATGAGAGGCTTGAACTACTGAGAATCATGAACTGGTACACAAACACTGAATTAGCTCATGACTTGTGTTGAACACAAACTACAGAGGGTCAAGAGGAAGAACAAGGGACTCTAGGAAGCTACTCCAAGGATCCAGGCCAAAGAGGATGAAGCCCAGAACCCTACAGACAGCCTCCCACTCAGATCTTGGGGTTAAGAGGTGCCATTGCTTGTGAGTCATATTTCTTTGAAAAAGGTTTTTGTGGCTTG
Organism: Tupaia belangeri chinensis; assembly: GCF_000334495.1. Classification (NCBI taxonomy): domain Eukaryota; kingdom Metazoa; phylum Chordata; class Mammalia; order Scandentia; family Tupaiidae; genus Tupaia; species Tupaia belangeri. Next base: position 370,471 of record NW_006159576.1, read on the forward strand.
TTGTTTTTAATATCCATTGTCTTTTTTATTAACTGTCACAAATAGGACTTTTTATTTGTCACTATTAAAAGTCTGAACTTTAAACAGATTCTTGGACTGGTGGTTCATATCCATCAGCTCGTTCAATTTTGGCGCCCGTCTCATCCCCAGTAGCTTTCAGAGCTCCTACCTTCACCATGAAGCTCCATGAGTTTTCCCAATTCAAACTTGGGCTTGTTCAGCATTTTTACTTTTCTAATGAAGACATCATGGAGAGGGTAGATGGACTGGCAGGCCTTTTCTATGTCTCTTCCAATGCTGTCTGGGGTCAGTTTGTTGATCACTTCTTTTGAGTCATTTGTCTGCATCTCCCAGGCCATGATTTCTATCATTTTCTTCCAGATTTGGCGGACCTGTTGGGCATAAGAGGTCTTCCGTATCTGATTCCTGCGTTTTTTAGTAAACCCAACACAGGAGAGATGAAGCAAATAACCATCGGTAGTCTTGACATCAACATGAGCTTCAGTCATGGTCTGCCATTTTTTGACCATGGAACACATTTTGTCATGGGTGAGATCTATGCCATGGAAGTTAGGCAGTTTTTGCCCTGAACGTCCTCAGTAATTAGTTTGAATTTCCTAAATGCGACTTCGTCATTCTGCAGATCTGCAAGGCTCACTGCAAACACACGGCCCTTAAGGCCATCAGATGCGGTTTTGGTTCCCTGAGTCCTGGTAACCAGTGTCTTCCCAATATTTCTTATGTTGAACATTGCAGGTGCTTTCACATACCAATCTTTTTTAGAAAATGGATCAATCACTTTCTTCTTGGCTCCCTTTTTGCCGCCATTCGTAAGGCGCCAACCACCATGGTGCTACTCAGAGCCAAAAGGCAATATCCATTGTCTTTAATAGAAGTGTTGTAACTTCTTTTTTTTTTTAGATTTTTGCCATAGGTCATATGCACTCACCAGAGAAAGAAACAGAGAGGGAATGTGAGAAATCACCCCCCCCGGGGGGGGGCACACCACAGTCCCTTCTCTATTCTTCCCTCAGGATTTTGAGTACACATGATTTTTTTTAAAAAAAGAAGTTTTTGTTCTAGGGATTTTGCACTCACTGGAAAGACAGAGAGACAGAAAGTGAGAAATCAAGCCCCCAGGGAGATGGCCACATCACAATCCCTTTCTCCTCCATTGTCCTCTCAGGATCGTGAGCATGCACATACACACGCCCAGCATGAGTTTAAGCTGCTGGGTCTAGGACTCAAACCGCGGGCCACTATGTGGGAATCCAGTGACATAACCTTTATACCCTCTGCTGGTCTCGCTCTGCATGATTTTTAATCTGCTAGGTCCAGGACTCAACCACAGGTGGCCAGGTGAGAGTCCAGTACCTTGATCACTACATCACCTGCTGGACCCATCAGCTGCTGCAACATTTTAAAAGCCAACCAGCCAGGCCTGCTAGTGGAGTGGTGGTTAAAACTATGGGTGCAAGTGTAAAGACTTTCTTTCTTTCCATATGGCTGACTGCACAATGCAAGTCCTGGACTTAGCAGCTTGAAAAACACTCCAGGTTCATGTGCATGTATACCCCAAATCATGAGAAGAAGATAGAGGAGAGGGGATTGTGGATTGGTCCTTCCCTGAGGGGATGTTTCCTCACTTTCACTCTATCTCTTTGTCTGTCTATCTCTCTCTGGCAAGTGTTCACTTCCTGTAGTAGAAATTAAAAAAAAAATACGCAAAACTTTGTAATATATGGGTAAGAAAAACATTTTAATGGAATGCAGCAAAGGACTACTATAACAAAATACCACAGACTGGGTGGCCTAACCCACAAAAATGTATTTTCTGACAGTTCTGGATGCTAGGAGTTCCCAGTCAAGTGTCAACAGGGTTGGCTGCTACTGCAACCTCTCTCCTTGCCTTGTAGTTGGCTGTCTTCCTGTTTGTGTGGTGTTCTCCATCTATACATGTCTGTGTCCAAATTTCCTCCTCTTCCCCTAATCTACAGAGGGCTGTCTTGGGACCTTATGACACAACAGTAGACCATCTCACTCCTGATGGTTGTCTTCTCTTTGTGTCTCTTCATGGGATACTCTGTGTATGGGTATCTGTCTCTACATTTCCTTGTTAGTCCAATTGTCTCAGATAACAGCCCATCCCAATGATGTCATTTTAACTTAATTACCATTTTAAGCTTCTATTTCTAAACATAGTCACATTCTGAGGTACTCAGAGGTAGGACTTCAACATATATGAATTTTATTTTTATTTTAAAAATTTATTTATTTTACATTTCACTGTACATTATCATAGCATACAAAATGATTTTCCATCCAGAACATACTGTATATTGGCTTAACCAAGGATCTTCCCATACATTTTATCAGCAACAAATAATTTTCCACTTCTTGTTTCGTATATATTTTCACTTTTATTTCTTTCCCCTTGATTCCCTACTTCTCACCCTCTGCCATTTCTCATCCTCCTCCCCCACTGTCTCTGGTATATACAGTCGCATTCCATGCTTTTATTTTTCCACATTGTATTGATTCACAAAATATCTTAATTAATCTAAATATTTACAATAGCAAGCCCTGCTGTTTTTTTTTAATTTCAAGAAAAGTAGTTTTAGCTTTAATAAATCAAAATTAAAAAATGTCAAGAGAAATTTGCTTAAGACTTAAAGCCAGGAAAAAGGTTAGGATTCTGTTCACATAGTAGGTAGATGAAACTATCAACAGCTCAAGAAAAGACAAAAATCCTTAAATCTTAAAACAAAGCATCAAAGAAAATCAGTAATGTTTTAGTCAAAAGTCATTAAGTTCTATTTCATCAGTTCAGTCTCATGTAATTAATCTCTCTTCTGTTGTGGTCCGATCTTTCCATTTAAATTCTAGAAGTTAACATCTAACTCCAGTCTTGTCCCTACCATTAAGTTGGTCATTTTCTTGGTTGTTTTTTTAGACTCTTGTTTTTGTGTGTCTATCTTTAGTTTTCCTGGTATAGCACTCTGTTCAGAACTTCTTGGAGAGCTGATCTGGTGTTGGTAAATTCTTTCAGGTTTTGTTTATCTGAGAATGTTCTTGTGTTTTCTTCCCATATGAAGGATAATCTTGTTGGCTATTGTATTCTTGGTTGATACTGCTTTTCACTTAACACTTTGGGTGTATTTTCCCATTCTTTCCTTGCTCACATTTCTGATGAGAGGTCCTCTGTTAGCCTGATGGGCTATCCTTTGTAAATAACCTGATATTTCTCTCTTGTCAATTTTAGTATCTTGTCTTTGTCTGTGGTTTTGGTCAATCTGGCTATGATGTGCCTTGGAGAAGATCTTCTTGGGTTGATTCTCTACATATATGAATTTTAGAGAGATGGAATTCAGCCCATGGTACATACCACCTAAGAAATATATATGGTATAAATCTACTGCCATTTATTAACTGTTTAGTGAACCATGATTTATTTTTCCTTGACAAAGAGTACACATCTGTACTCAACAGAAAGAGAGAGAGAGAGAGAGCACCATCCAACAGAGCAATCCTTCTTCTTCTATTTCTCTATCGCATCAGGAATTGAGAAGAACACATACATATACCCTAGAGCACAATGGTTTAGCCCTGTACACAGTCAGTCACATGGGATCCACCTTCCTATGTTCAGGGCTAAACCATTGTGCTCTAGGGCTGGTCTTCAACCGTGATTTTGACTCTCTGAACAACAAGAATGTATGAAGCCCAGAATCTAGCATTCAACATACTCTGGGTATAAAGAATGACCCTAAGTCTGTGAGGCCCACTAGACCCACAATAGAGACAGAAAGCATTCAATGGCATGAACTCTAACTTCCTATCTGGATACTTCCTCAGTATCTAGCTCTGCATTCCGAGAATAGTTATTAGTCAACCTCGGAGTACAAGTCTTATGAGGAATCTTTCTCTACCAGGTGTCTCAACATTTAACATAGTACATGAAGCCAGATAAAAAGGATTGCTCTGAGACCAGCTGGTGGATAGGTGGTTAAAGCAACTGGTTCCAACATGGCCAACTGCACAGTTTGAGTCCCAGACCCAGTGGCTTGAAAAACATACTGGGTGTGTGTGCATGCATGCCCAAAATCTAGAGAGGAAAATGGAGACGGGATTGTGGTATAGCCATTCCCCAGAGGAGTGATTTCTCACTTTGCCTTTTCCTGTCTCTCTCCCTCTTAGCAGACAAAGAGGATTTCTCCCATGTCTTTTGAGAAACCCTTACTTCAGCATTATGATTACAAGGGGGGAAAAAAGCTCAAAGAGCTGACTAGACTCTGAAGTCACTTGCCTTGGAGTGGACAGGAAATAAAGCAAGAAAACTGGCTTCAAGAAACTGTCCTGGCAAACTCCACCCAAAATGGGTCACTCATGATAGATTTGCTCCACCCTTAAGTATGACGGTTGAGCTGCCTCACCCTCCACTTATCTATACTCACAAATCGTTCTGTGTTTCAGGTTTATCTAGGTTTATTGTCAATTCTACCTGGGAAGATATTATAATTTGTTTATATACCTCCCTTGGGTAGGTACACAAGAAATAAAAAGGGAAAAGGGTGGAGAGAGGAAGAAGGAAGGAGGCAGGAAAGCAGTAAGGACAGAGGATTTAGAGGAGAGCACAACGCAAGGCCTGTCTCATAAGGAAGACTCAACTTGATAGTGACTATGCCATGCTAGGAACCTAGCCATCTGCAAAGTGTGTGTTCTTGGCTGTTCTAATGAACTCGATGCATCTATCATCCTTTAATAGAATCTGTTGGAAGGTTCAGCATAAGGAACCATCTGGGATTCTTGACCTAAATCATCAACAATAAAGCAATATAGCCTGTCTTGGTCATTAGTGACTCATTAAATGTGGAAAACAAATGTCAGACATTCCAGGATGGCAGCTATAGTTGGGGACAGAAGTAATTACATAACTACTTCATCAAAAACTGTGCCTTTGAGGGGATCCCAGCTACCAGCAGCCGCGGGAGGACCTAGCGGTGCCTGCCGGAGGAGGAGGGTGGCCGGAGGTCGGCTGCAGCATCCAGGATGCATAATGATGAATTTACAAGTGGACTGTGTCTGCGTTTCTTCTGAAGACAAGACTTGAATACTAAAGTACTAAGCAACTCTAGAATGAAGAGCCTCAACAGCAGTTTGACAAGAAAGTTTTAGGCCTGTGATGTATTTGGTGGAATTTAAAAGAAGATCTTTCTTCTAAAGTTTTTTTTGGGCTGAAAATGCTTCATGGTGTTCAGTCTGCTGGAGCCTGCTGGTGGAGTTCGATATGCCGCCCGCCTCTGGCGATATGCTGCCCGCCTCTGGCGAGTAGAAGAGTGAAGTCCAGGCCTCACCCAGTGCTAACTCAGGCAGTTGCTGGCATAAACATCTTGATACATTTGCCTTCAAGCTTGGGTCTTTCTCCCTCTGACAATGATTGTAACAATTCCTGACTCCATTTGCTTCTGGATATAAGATATTTGACAAAGTAAGAGAAGTCTGTTAAGCATTTTTGTCTCCAGGCCTAAGGATTGGTCATTTCGCCAGATTGGACTGCTTTTATTTGAAAAAGGAAGGGGGTGGGGAGGGGGCGGAGATTGTGGGTTATAGCCAGTGTCTGTCCTTTACTTCCCTAATAAATGAATTTTCAGTTGGAAAAATAAAAAAAGAACTGTGCCTTTGAATCTATAGCCCAGTGTTTTCTCTGATGACAGTGCCTAAAACAAGGAATAAGTGATAGTGGCAGAAGAGCCCAGAGTGAGCTGTGCTCCAGTCTCCTTAGACCCTACACCGTGAGGGTGGAAGGAGAATCACTGCATCTGCCCAAATACGCTGCCTCCGAGGAGTAATCACACCCCCTCCTGAAATACCCTGGCACTTTCACACTCTTACCCATGAGGCTCTAATCAGGCACTGGGTAGGTTATAGTCATTCGGGTCCTTGTCTTTTTATTTCTGTCACTTGTAGATTCTCTACGACAATGACTTCGTCACGTTCAATTTTGAAAAAGTCTGGAGCTTTTGACTGGATCTACCATGAAGACACACTTGTTGCTTAAAGTAATAAGATTCTCATTGGTTTTTTAAAAAACAATCTTCTTTATTCGGGGGACAATTTTAGATTTACACTAAAGTTTTAAAGATAGTACATAGAGTTTTCATATGCCTTCACCAAGTTTCACCCTTGTTAACATCTTAAAATACCATGGTGCATGAATATTAACTAGACTCAAGAGTTATATACTTCTGAGCTTATTTCACATGTCAGCCTGGGATATCTAAAGTGTACCTCAATGGGACAGCAGTTAGCAAAACGGCTATGTCGCTGAACTCGCATGTAGCCGACTGTGGTTCAAGTCCCAGACCCGGTGGCTTAAACTCACGCTGGGCACGTGTACGTGCATGCCCAAGATCCTAAGAGGAGAATGGAGGAGAAGGGATTGTGGCATGGCCATCCCCCCCCCCCGGGAGGTGATTTCTCACTTTCTATCTCTCTGTCTCTCTCTGTCTTTCTGGTGAGTGCACATGCCCTATAGTAAAAACCTCTCCAAATAAATAAATAAAGTGCACCTCAAACTCAGCAAAATAAAAGCACATCTTTTGATTTCTGCACCGTATCCTCTAAACTTTCTTCTCCCTCAGTTTTCTCCAACTCAGCAAATGGCATCACCGTGGCACATCAATTCTCAGGCCCCAAGTCCAGAAATCATCCTTGGTCCTCCTACTTCTCTTGCACCCCTACTCCAACTCTGTATCCAAACTACTATCGCATCCTTCTAGTCTCATTGTCAAAGCCTGGCTGCATCAGCTGATGCCCTTCTCCTTTCCACCGTCCCAATTCAAACCTACATCATCTCTGATGTAGATGACAGCGGAGCCTGAAGTGGTTCCGCTGACTCCACCCTTGGAGCAGCTAGAGTTATTCTTCTCTGGCTTTTCTTTTGTGAAATAATTTAGGAATGCTCTTTTTTTTATTATTCATTTATTCCAGTCATTCACTGTACATCAATACAGTACACCAAGTGAGATTTTTCCATCCAGAATACATTGCATCTTGGCTCAATCAAGGATATTACCATTCATGTTTTCATCAACAAATAATGTTCTACTTCTTGTTTCTTATATATTTTGCTCCCCCCCCTTGATTCCCTACCTCTCATCTCTGTCAATTCCCACCCCTCCTTCTCCCACACTGTCTCTGACATCTAAAGTTGTTTTCCATGCCTTTCTTCACATTTTATTGATTCACTAAAGATCTTAATTAATGTAAAAACTTTCAATAGTAAGCACAGCTAACATATACGTATCCATGAACACATGTCTGACTTTAGGCGTAAATCTCAGTGAGTAAAGTGAACATACTATAAAGCAGCACCTAGCTGGGGCTTACTGCAGTCATTAAATAGGTATTAAAAGATATTTCAATGCATTTTTTAATTTTAAAAACTTTCCATTTTAATAGATCAAAATTTTAAAAGTTAAGAAAAATTTGCTTAAAACTACAGGAAAAAGGTTAGGATTCAGTTCAAATAGTAGGTAGATAAACCTATCAACAGTTTAAAAGAAGACAAAAATCCTTAAATATGGAAATCAAAGCATCAAAGAAAATCAGTAATGTTTTAGTCTAAAGTCAAAAAGTCTGTTTCCCTAGTTCAGTCTCAAGCCATTCATCTCTCGTCTATTGAATTTGCTGTGTTACTGTGGTCTAATCTTTCCATTTAAACTCCGAAAGTTAACAGTCAACTCAGGACTCATCCCTACCATTAGGCTGGCCATTCAAATTCTCATTGACTTTTAGTCTAAAATTTTTTCTTTTACCTATTTCTTCATCTGGGCTTGCACCCCCAAAGCTAGAGCTATCTATAGGCATTGTTAAATGAGCACAAGACAGCACGATCTAAAAGCAGGAACCCTAGGCCAGTTGGTACAAAGTCTAATTCTAGTGCTATTACTTTTCTTTTCTTTTTTTTAAGAGAGCTTTTTTGCTATACACCACTTGTGGTCACCGGAGAGACAGAGACAGAGAGAGAAAGACAGACAGAAAGTGAGAAATAATCCCCCAGGGGGGTGACCACACCACAATCCCTTCTCCTCCATCTTCCTCTCAGGATTTTGGGCATGCATACACACACGCCTGGCATGAGTCTTAAGCCGCCAGGTCCAGGACTCAAACTGCGGTCAGCCATGTGGGAATCCAGTGCCTTCACCACTGTGCCACCTGCTGGCCCCATGGTGTTTTTTCTAAATGTCAAATGAAACTTCAGTATGTCACATCATTTTTCTTTTTTTTTTTTTTTCTTTTTTTGGAGAGGTTTTGCTATAGGGCGGGTGCGCTCACCAGAAAGACAGAGACAGAGAGATAGAAAGTGAGAAATCCCTCCCACTGGGGGAATGGCCACACCACAATCCCTTCTCCTCCATTCTCCTCTTGGGATCTTAGGCACACATGCACACGCGCCCGGTGTGAGTTTAAGCTACCGGGTCTGGGACTCGAACTGTGGTCGACTATGTGGGAGTCCAGCGACATAGCCATTACGCCAACTGCTGGTCCCAGTACCTCACATAATGTTTCTATACTTGGATTTCCTCATTTATGAAATAAGGAAAAAAGGTATCTGCCTTTTAAAGAAAGAAGGATCGAGAAGGGAGGAGACATTTACTGGGTGCCTGTTACCCGACAGACACTGGGTTAGGTGTCACACATGAGTCACCTCATCATTCTCATAATTATGTTGTTACTCCCCCAGATTTACAGATGAGGAAGGTGAGGCTCAAGTAGAATGCCTGGCAGAAAGTCAGTCCATCCATAATCAGCAAAGTAAAGATGCACACCTAGACTCCAACTTCAAGCAGCTCAAGACAAGCCATTCATCACTTGAGAACCACTGAGCTGGTGCTAGGGAGGTTATCAGAATATAGAAAGCCGACTGTCAGGGAGAGGATAAAAACATACAAACGAAGAGTTCTATCAGAGAGTGTCTAGAAGTCCTTCCACTCCACCTTGCTGCCTTCTTTTTCTTTTTTCTTTTTTTTCTTTTTTTTCTTTTTGGAGAGGTTTTTACTACAGGGTGTGTGAGCTCACCAGAAAGACAGAGAGAGACAAAGAGACAGAAAGTGAGAAATCACTCCCCGGGGGGATGGCCATGCCGCAATCCCTTCTCCTCCATTCTCCTCTCAGGATCTTGGGCACGCACACACATGTACCTGGCATGAGTTTAAGTCACCGGGTCCAGGACTTGAACTGCAGTTGACTACATAGGAGTCCAGTGACATAGCCATTATGCCAACTGCTGGTCCTGCCACCTTGCTGCTTTTAATGGGACTATGAAAAGCAAAGTATATAAAAGTATGTCAGAGTCCACATAGGTGTGTGTGTGTGTGTAAGAGAGAGATGGAAGAAGAGAGGGGAAAATGGATATTTTTGACCATCTCGCCATGTCACTGACCTTCCTTCCTCAGCCTCCCAATCAGACAAGACCATAGGGTGGGCCACTCCACCTGAGCTGTTTACACTGGGTCAGAACCAAACCCAGGTCTCCCACACACCATGCAGTAGACTCTCTCCTCCCTCCCTCCCCACCCCTGCTGGGCTTGTGTCACTGCGGCTGGGTCAGAAGTGACACTGTAGTTTCCTGTCCCTAATACAGTGACTGCACCAGGAAACACTTAAATAACTCTTGGCCCCTGCCCTCAAGGAACTTAAAATCTTACTGGAAATATCAGTTCTTGACATGGTAAACCTCATTCATCTAGAAAATTCACTCACATTGAATAATGTATTCTACTAAAATAATGAAAAGTGGGACCAGCCGATGATGTAATGGTTCGATAGTGGTTCAAGTCTCAGACTCAGCAGCTTAAAACTCATGCCGGATGGCCACCCTTCCTGGGGAGGGGGGGTGATTTCTCACTTTCTATCTCTCTGTCTCTCTCTGTCTTTCTGGCGAGCACACATGCCCTATAGCAAAAACCTCTCTTAAAAATAAAAAAAGAAATAAAAACCCTCATGTTGGTCATGTGTGCATGTGTTCTCAAAATCCTGAGAGGAGAATGGAGGAGACGGGAGTGTGGTGTGGCTATTCTCACCTTCTGTCTTTCTATCTCTCTCTGTCTGTCCAGCAAGTGTACGTGCCCTATAGCAAAATATCCTTCTAAATCATAATAATAGTGGGTAAAATCGATATTGCTAATTTTGCTTTTGAAACTGCTTGACACCTATAACAACGAAAACCAAACCATGTCTTGCAATATGATAAATACAGTCTTGTCCCACATCAGAGCTAAGATTTTCCTAAATATTATGTCAACTTAATCACAATGAATTAATCTCTAATTTTTCAGTAGGTTAATAGAAGGAAATAGTTTACTACCCATGTTCTGACTTTAACCAGCTATTCCTCTACAACTAGAGACACTTCTTGTTCAGCAACATTTACAAATTTTAATAATGCTTCTTTTCACTTGAAGCAGTAATTGTAACTGTTACTCATAAAATCGTACCTCCTTCCATGTACCCAAGAAGAGGCAATATTACAAAGAAATTAAAATATGAAAATACATAAAGGAAACTTCAAAGGAAAGGAAAGTCAAAAATTATGGCATTGGTAACTAATAATTATAAGGCAAGTAAATTGTGGAAGGATATTTTATAGTATGGATATTTCGGTGCTTAGCCTTCATCTTATTATGGGTCTTTAACACATAGAATTCTCTTAAATTTTTTATCTTAATGTTGATGTAGCACTGAAACCCCAGGCTTAAAATTCAGTGATGTATTCTTTTCTTTTTTTCTTTTTCTTTTTGAGAGAGATTTTTGCTAGAGGGCACATGTGCTTGCCAGAGAGAAAAAAAAAAGTGAGAAATCATCCCCTGAGAGGTTGGTCACACTGCAATCTCTTCTTCATTTTCCTCTCAGGATTTTTGGTCACACACGCAGAAGCGTCTAGTTTGAGTTTCAAGCCACAGGATCCAGGACTCGAACCGCAGTTGACTATGTGGGAGTCCAGCAATTTAACCATTACACCATCTGCTGGTCCTCAGTGATGCATTCTTATCATCTGTTCATCATGTTAAAAAACAACCTGCAGCGTCAGAAAGCTTCTCCCTACGGCATACCATGAGGATTGAATTTTCACCCTCCTATACAAAATAAGAACCACTTCTTTGTTCACAAGGTATTTTGGAGAAAAAAGGCTCAAAACACAATAGGTGGAAACACACACATTTGTACTTCTAATAAACTGATTGAAACGTGTCTCTTCTATACAGACAGCATTCCTTTCCCTAGCACAGTGAGTTCATTTTTAACATTCCGCAGTTGTCCTGTAAAACATGGCCTTTCTGACGGCCTGACCTCCTTTCCAATACCAGTAAAACCTTCAGTTCAGAAAAGGAGTATTTACTATGTGGTCAGCACACCCGCATTCTGGTGACTGTTTAGGAGTATGAACTGCTTGTGGATGGAATCACAGCAGAACGGGGCTAGGATTTTCAGGGACTAAGTTAGGAATGGCCAATTGTGAGGGGATGTGAAGGGTCTAAGTTTTCCTTCTTGTCCCTGAGGAGTCACTTGCATGTGGGTCTCGGGTGCTGCCAGGTGAAGTGAGGCGCCATTCCTCCCCCCATTTATTCATTTGGCTCTAAATTTTGATCAGGATAAGAAGTCCCATGGGATTAAGAAGGCTGGGACCCCTATTCTCTCCATAAAGAGTCACAGGACTCACCCAAAGGGATGCCCGGAAATCACATGAAGACATAACAACGCATATGCAGGTATGCCTACTGGAAATGCACCTCGATGGGCGAGGGTCTGGACAGCAAGTTCCACAGTCTGTGGGAGGAACCAACATGGACATAGTTTGCAGCTGTCAGAACCGTGGGGTGGGTAGTCACCCTACAAACGAGCGTCCTGGGAAAACGCCACACATGTAAAGTGTTCTAGTAAAAGGCTCTTTGAGGAGCCTAACACCATTTTACGGAGATTCTTCTCACTGAGCGTAGTGTCTAAGGGGAATCACGACCTTTTCCTCACCACGGACATGTGGGCAGGGTCGACACCATAGTCACAGGGAGCCAGGGAGGCAAATGAAGCCTCGTGAGCTGCAGATGAGCCAGTGAGCTGAAAAACACTCCCCACCTGCTGCTCACCCCACCAGCCAGGTGGAGCAAGGAAGCATCAAAGAATGTTCATGCAGGGCCAAGTGTGCGCCGAGGGGCCTCAGAGTACCCAGAGCAAGAGCACTCCCGAGAAGGTGAGGTACCCCGGCTGTTAACGTGGAGCAGAGCCACGGCCGCAGCTCCAAGCCATCCCACACGGCTCATGCAGCAGGCCTCATGGGCCGCACGTGTCAGCTAATCTCCATGTAAATCCTGAGAAGTAGGCACATAACTATTCCCGTCCAACAGACAAGGAAAACCAGGCTTAGAGCAGTGAAGGGACTTCCTCAAGATCCAACTGCCAATTGACACAAAAATGCAGAATTATTTGCTGCTGACGATATATATATATGGAAATGTCTTTGTCTTGACTGGTAGGCACTGTATTCAGGCTCAGAAAGGCCATGTTGTACACTGTAAAGATGTGCAGGGATTAAATGCAAAACGGAAACAAAACTACCAGCAAGAATCAGAGTTCAGCAACTCCGTTCCAACCTTGTGCTGTCCCATAACCACTGGCCACATGTGACCATTCAACTTCAACCAAGACTTTAAAAAGTTAAAAATTTAGTTTCTCAGTTGCAATGACCACATTTCAAGTGTTCGAAACCCACACATGCTGCTAATAACAGCACTGATTAGAGAACATTTCCAACACTGCAGAAAGCTCTATTTGGCAGCGCCATTATTTTTAAGTTTGTGCCATAGGGCATGTCTACTCGCCAGAGAGAGACAGAGACAGAGATAGGGAAGGTGAGAAATTACTTCCCAGGGAGGATGGTCACTCTGCAATCCCTTCTCCTCTCTTCTCTCAGGATTTGGGGCGTGCATACACATGCCTGGTATAATTTTGCTATAGGGCGCATGCACTTGACAGACAGAGACAGAGAGACAGAAAGCAAGAAATCACCCCCCAGGGGGGATGGCCACGCCTCAATCCCTTCTCCTCCATTCTCCTCTTAGGATCTTGGGCACGCACGCACACGTGCCTGGTGTGAGTTTTAAGCCACCAGGTCCAGAACACAAACTGCGGTCGACTATGTGGGAGTCCAGCGACATAGCCATTACACTAACTGCTGGTCCCATGCCTGGTATAATTTTCAAGCCACCAGGTCCAGGACTCAAACTGTAGTCGGCCATGTGGGAATTCAGTACCTTCACCACTATGCCACCTGCTGGCCCCCACAGTGCTATTTTTTTTTTTATTTTAATTTACTTTATACATTCAATCACTGTGTATCACTCCAGCTGCTATTTTTTTAAAAAGAGGTTTTTGCCTTAGGGCACCTGCACTCACCAGAGAGAGAGACAGAAACAGTGAGAGGGAAAATGAGAAATCACCTCCCAGGGAAGATGGCCATACCACAACTCCTTCTCCTCCATTCTCCTCTCAGGATTTTGGGCACACATGAACACATGCCTGATGTATGTTTCAAGCTCAGATCTGGGACTTGAACCGCAGCTGACCATGTGGGAGTCCAGCAATGTAACCACTACATCATCTGCTGGCCCCTGACAGTGCTATTTTAACATCTATAAAGTCTTGGGAAGGTAAAAGAATCAAACTAATTTAAAAATATACATGTACACACAAATGTTTCCCACTGTCTCTCCAGTGGGTCTAGTAAAGGGAGCATCATGGAGACTAAGATGAACGGGATGAACGAGGGTAGACAGTACCACCACCAGGGCAGGGAGGAGCTCGGCGCAATGGCAACCTCACAAGCCTTGGAGAGACTCCTGTGAGCACAAGAAAGCTCATCTATAGGATTAAGCCTCCTGCTTACTTTTACATGTTAAAGAAATATACTAGTGAGTGTTCTCCAAAGAAACAGAACAGGAGATATAGCTAGATGGATGATACATAACTAGATAGATAGACATGCACCAATACATAAAGACGTTCATTATAAGAAAATGTCTCATGTGATTATGGAGTCTGAGAATTCCCAAGACCTGCATTTGGTGACCTGAAGACCATAGAGAGACTCCTGAAATATTCAGACAAGAAGCCATTTTATTTTATTATTTACTTATTTTTACTTTTTTTTTTTTTTTGGAGAGGTTTTTGCTATAGAACGCATGCACTCGCCAGAAAGACAGAGAGAGACAGAGAGACAGAAAGCAAGAAATCACCCCCCAGGAGGATGGCCACAACACAATTGCTTCTTCTCCATTCTCCTCTTGGGATCTTGGGCACGCACGCACACACCCGGCATGAGTTTAAGCCACTGGGTCCAGGACTCGAACTGTGGTCGACTACATGGGATTCTAGCAACATAGCCATTATACCAACTGCTGGTCCCCAAGAAGCCTTTTTAAATCTGAGGTATGTCCTGGCATGCTCAGGGAAGCTATTCTCTAAACTCCATCTTCTAGACCCCTGAAACACTCAGACAAGGTACAGCGACCTCTGTCCTCTCTCTGTCTCTGTCTGTATATCTGTCTGTCTCATGCTCTCTCTCTCTCTCGCTCTTTAAATTTTTATTTTATTTTATTTTATTTTTAAACCACTTCTCACCTCAGCCTTTTCTTTCTGTTGCTAATTTCAGAAGCCATTTTAAATCTGAAGTATGTCTTGGCGTGTTCATTTTTTACTTTTAAAAAAATGTTTTCATTCTCTTTTGTGGTTGTTTTTGTCTATTATTTTCTTTTCCTTTTCCTTTTTTTTTTTTTAACCTTACTTTCCCACTCTGCTCTTCACTCTCTACACACTGAATGTCTAGATCGGCCTAGGTTCACAGTAGCCAAGCATCTGAATACTTTTAGAGTCATTGTAATCCTCAATGCTTATTGAACCTTATTGAACGCATAATCTCTTTCTGTGGATACCACTTTGCAAAGCACAGTAGAGGAGAGATTTTTGTCACAGAATGACCAGAAGCCATTGTAGAGGCACAAGGAATATGAGAAAGCAAGAAAATATCTCTCCCCTAAGGGAAAAGAACAATCCTTCATCCTCTTCAGACAGTACAGTAGAACTCATGGAAGTGTTGGATAGAGAATTCAGAATATTCATCGTGACAAAATTAAACAAGATGCAAGAGCTGAGAGACAATAAACTCTAAAAGATGGAGGAGAAAAGAGACAATGAGTTGCAGGGGGTTGACTGAGTCAAATGTGAATCTCATCCAAAAATACCCTCATGAGCATGCCCAGAATGTTAGACAAAACAATAATAATAATAATCGAGGCACTCCATGGCCCAGTCAGGTTGATGTGTAACACTATCGCAGGAGAGATCTCTAATGGAAAAATGTCAGTGTAACCCATTGTGCTCACTAGCTGGGAAGGTCGGCACCACATCGGCTATACAAGCAGCACGAACAGCACATCAGACAAGTAGGACTCAGGAGTAAGTGTTTCCAAACCATTCTAGATGGCTCCAGAACTTCTCTTAGAATAATGCTTATCAAAAGTAATCATAGTTACTTATGACTCAAAAAAAAAAAAAAGGTTTTGAGAGAGATTTTTGCTATAGGGCATATGCACTCACCAGAGAGACAGCAAGAGAAACAGAGAGACAAAAAGCAGGAAATCACCACCACTACCACCCCCGGCCCCAACAGGGATGGCCACACCACAATCCATTCTCCTCCAGCCTCCTCTCAGGATTTTGGGCACACACGTACACACGCCCAGCATGAGTGTCAAGCTCCTGGTCCAATACTCGAATCGCAGTCGGCAACGTGGAATCCAGTGCCTTAATCACTATGCCCCCTGCTTGCTCTGTGACTCAAATTTTTAAAAACCTTTTTTCTTACTTGTGGAAAGAAACTAAAAGAAAATTATATGTTTCCAAAATAAAATTCTAGTAACTTGCTCCTCCTGGCTTCTTCCAATGGTAGGTGTGCCATATTCTTTTGCCGAATTCATATTTCTTTGGAATTCATATTATGACAGTAGATAGATCATAAAATGCAGATTTTGTTTTAAAATATATTGCAAGTTTCAAAAAGTAAACATTTTCATCATTTTATATGTGAAAGATAAAAGCCAGCTAGCTGCAGTTCTGGATCGTAAACCAGGCATTATACTGCAGGTAATATACAAAGCAGGCCCCAATTTGTATTTAAAGAATAGCAAAATCCATTTCGTTAAGTCAAATTTAGCTTCTCTTTACTCCCAACAAGTGTTGAGGCCTTTTTTAACCGTAAATGTATTAACATGACAGCAGAAGGTCTTCTTTTGTTACTTGAAAAGGTTACTTTTTTTTTGCTTTTTGGGAAGACTGATTAAGAAACTTTATTATAGAAAATGAAAAGGTTACTTTTTAAATCAATAGGTTCCCTCCATTACCAAATCATTAGACATGAACTATAAACTCACAGGACATAAAAGGTGACGGGTGAACAGACTCCCTTCCTGGCTGTCTGGCCGCTCTCTGCCCCAACTCACTTCTTTAGAACTAATCATTTTTTCCTAGTCTCTTTGTATCATTTTTCAAGATGTTCTATGCAGAAACAGGCATAAGTGTTTTAAAACACAAAGTAAATACCACAGTTATAATTAATGCAGTAAAAATCATCAGTGAGGGTCTGGGCAGTCGCACAGCAGTCAGACAACTGGACCGTTGTGGGGCGCCCTGGTTCGGGTCCCAGGCCCTCTCTGGGCATGCTGGGTATGGACACCGTGTCTGTGCCGGGACTTGGCAGGCTGAGACTCGGGTGATTACCAACATAAAGACTCTGGGAGGTGCCTATCTCTCTCCTGTGCCTTTTTCTCTCTCCATTTCTCTCTTACAGAAAAAATAAACAAATGAACAAAATATTTTCAGTGGCCAATGGACGCTCAGATTCATGGGTAAGAGCATTTGATGAGTCGCAGGTTAGTTACACATTCTCAAAAAGGTATTTGCTATAGACTGAACCGTGTCCCCCCAAAATTCAAATGTTGGAGCTCTAACCCCACTCTGATGGTACTTGGAGATGGGACCTTGGGAGGTAGAGTCAGATGAGGGACTTCATGATGACATTGGTGTCCTGCTGGGAAGAGACAACAGATAGCATGCCTCCTTCTGTCTTTACCATGTGAGGACAGAGCTAGAAAGCGGTCGTCTGCAAGGCAGGGAGAGAACACTTAGAAAACCCAAGCCCTACTGAACCCTGCTCGATTGTGGTCCAGCCTCTAGAACCGTGAGAAAATTAATTCCTGTTGTGTAAGCTGCCCAGTCTATGGTATTTTGCTATGGCAATCTGAGCTGATTAAGACAATACTTACTAATTAAAAAAGGAAAATACAGTAGCTTCATAATGGAATGCCCTGGCAGACACCACCTTACCCAGTGGTGAAGTTACTGTTAGTATCTCCGCAGTATGGCACATCGCGTCTGACCTCCTGACATGCACTTGAGGAGCGCTTCACCTCTGAGGTACCCTGGCCAGAATAAATAAAAAGTATAATCACGGGAAACATTAGACAGTCCCAGCTGAGGGTCTTTCAATAAACTACCTGACAAATACTTGTCAAACATGTCAAGATCATGAAAGAAAAAAGAAAGAAAGAAAGAAAGAAAGAAAGAAAGAAAGAAAGAAAGAAAGAAAGAAAGAAAGAAAGAAGAAAGAAAGAAAGAAAGAAAGAAAGAAAGAAAGAAAGAAAGAAAGAAAGAAAGAGAAAGAAGAAAGAGGGAA
>NW_006159576.1:388270-391134 GCF_000334495.1 Tupaia belangeri chinensis
AGAAAGGAAGAAAGAAAAGAGCAAAGGAAAAAGAAGAAGAAAAGAAAGAAAGATGCTGAACTGGAGAAGCTGTCCCAGATTAAAGTACGCTCAAGAACATGAGCAGAGCAACTAAAAAAAAATTGTTTCTTTTTTTCTTTTCTTTTCTTTTTTTTTGGAGAGATTTTCACTGTAGGGCGCGTGCGCTCGCCAGACAGACAGAGAGAGACATAGAGACAGAAAGCGAGAAATCACCCCCCAGGGGGGATGGTCACGCCACAATCCCTTCTCCTCCATTTTCCTCTCGGGCTCTTGGGCACGCACGCACACGCGCCCAGCGTGAGTTTTAAGCCACCGGGTCCGGGACACGAACCGTGGTCGACTACGTGGGAGTCCAGCGACATAGCCATTACGCTAACTGCTAGTTCCCAAAAAATTGTTTTTTAACATTTGAAAAAGCTCTGTAGATCAGTTAATATATCTGCATCAATGTTCATTTCCCAGTTTTGACAATCATACTACAATTACGCAAGGTGTTAACACTGGGGGAAGCTGTATGAAGGGAAAACAAGAACTCGTTCTTGCACCTCTTCGTAAGTGTAGGATGATGGCAATGTATCGTTCTTGGCATACTGTTCTCCATCTTTCATTCCTCACCTGAACATATGCCTCAAAGATCATTCACTGTCAGTGCAGATAGTGTTTTTAGTGGATGTGAAATGTTCCATGTATGGATTTGTACCAGTTGCCTGTCAGCAAACACTTGAACTGCTCCCTGACTTTTTCCGTTAGTGTGTAATTAAAGTTCTTGAGCGTAAGCCTTTTTTGTACACATGGGAAGGCCACTCTATGTGTACAATTAACCAGTGGCTCCCTTCACGTAAAACTTAGAATTCATGTGATGTGAGTGTCCAGAACAAAGCAAGAAATATGGCTAAGCCTTTTGTCAACCCAGAATCTAGAGAAATAGGCATGATTTAATCGCTAATAGTATAAATTCTCAAGGTTGCTGTTAAAATGAGCCAATTTTTAATATTGTCTTGATTTTTGTTTGTTTGTTTGTTTGTTTGTTTGTTTGCTATAGGGTGCGTGCACTCACCAGAAAGACAGAGAGACAGAAAGCGAGAAATTACCCCCCAGAGGAGATGGCTATGCCGCAATCCCTTCTCCTCCATTCTCCTCTCGAGATCTTGGGCATGCACACACACACGCCCGGCATGAGTTTAAGCCACCGGGTCCAGGACTCAAACCGTGGTCAACTACATGGGAGTCCAGCAACATAGCCATTATGCTAACTTCTGGTCCCAATATTGTCTTGTTTATTGAAGGCGTATTCTTTGGCTTTTTCTTCTCTTCTAAATTATCCTCTTAAAGGTAAAGAAAAGCTACATTATTATAAAGTTTGCCAATTAAAACATTTTAAGCCAAAAAAAAGTTGAAATTACATCCTAAATTAAGTATTGCAATGCACCTGTCTTATTTGAGAATGAAGACTAACCAAATATTTTTCTTTTTCTTTCTCTTTTTCTTTTCCTTTTTCTTTTTGCTAAAGGGCATGTGTGTTCACCAGAGAAATACAGCCAGAAAGACAGAGAGAGAAGAAAAATGAGAACTCCTTTCCAGGTGGAATGGCCACACTGCAAGTCCTTCTCTTCCATTCTCCTCTCAGGATTTTGGGCATACACACACATGCACCTGGTATATTTTCCAAGCCCCAGGTCCAGGACATGAACTCTGTGGAACCCAGCTGCCTGAACCACCACACCTACCTGGGTGGGCCTCTAACCAATGTTTAGTGTACAAATCAGCTGCCTTAAAAATCTGTATCCTAAAACATATACAAGAGATTAAGATAAATATAATTGTTAAAATGATCTAAGCAAACTCTGAATGTCTTAATAAAATGCTAAAATGCATTTATCTGCAATACTATACATACATTAGAAAACCCTGATCTTTATCATGAGAATCAATAGACCAACATTACCCTTGATTCTCTTTTCTGTACTATAACATAAACATAACCTTGCTTACTTACACTCAGTCACTTTATTTAATTTAGCAAATGATAATTCCCTTCAACTTTTTACCATGTAAGAGACCAAGAGCAAATATAATACAACAAACTGATAATTATTTGGCTTTTTTTGGGGGGGCAGGTCAGAGGACCTGTGTACCTGTCAGAGAGAGACTGAGAGATAGACAGGGAGAGGGAGAAAGCACCCCACACACATACACAGAGAATGGCCACTCTGTGATCCCTTCTCTTCTATTTCTCCTTCCTTTCAGGATTTTAGGCACACATGCACATATGCCCAGCATGTTTATCAAGTGGCTGGGTCTGAGAATCGAACTGTGCAATCAACCAAGTGGGATCCAGCAGTCTGAACCAACAGGCCATCGAACCAGTCAACATTTGGATGTTTTGCTCAAGGTCAAGTCAGTAGAGCACTGATGAGGCAGGGAACTGCTGTTAGGGGGCCTTGAAGATTTCAGGGAGGACGTCATGGGGATCACTAGCTCTTTGGCATCATCTGAAGGAAAAGTTAGGAAGCTCTGTCAGTTTCCTGTGGCTGCTATAACAAATAACTACAAATGTAGTAGTTTAAAAAAAGAAAAGAAATTTATTTCCTCATAGTTTAGGAGGTTTCAAATACAAAACCAGGATCTCTAGATCAAAACCTGGGAGGCTCCAGGGGAGAAGCTGTTCTTACATCTTCCAGGTTCTGGTGCTTCCACCATTCCATGGCTTGTGGCTGAATCATCCCAACCTCTGCCTGATGTTCACATCACCGCCTCCTCTTCTGACTGTGTCAAATATCCTTTTGCCTCTCTTTTTTTTTTTTTTTTTTTTTTTTTGGATTTTTTTTGTTGGGGGACTGCCA
>NW_006159576.1:391402-448340 GCF_000334495.1 Tupaia belangeri chinensis
GTTTAAAGCCACCGGGTCCGGGACGTGAACCTGGGTCAACTACGTGGGAGTCCAGCGACATAGCCATTACGCTAACTGCTGGTTCCCTTGCTTCTCTCTTCTAAGAACACTTTTGACTGGATTTAGGTCCCACTCCTGTAATCTAGAATAATCTCTCCATCTTGAGATCTTTTACTTAAATCACTGCAGAGATCATTCCTCCATATATGGTCATGGCTACAGCTCCAGAAATTAGAATCTGGTATCTTTGGGGGCACTGTTCAGCTTATTTCTGGGAGCCTCCCCTGTTAGGAAGAGCAGTGTTGGAGAAAGCTTGTGTTCGGAGTCAGGGACAGAGAGGCTGTCACCAACACGGGATAAAGAGTGTGTTTTTGTTGCTGTTGTTTAGCAGAGTGTCTGAGGCACTGAGGCAGAAAGTACCAACTGTTCAATCAGCGGGGGATCTGCTCACCAAGCGAAGGCCCTGGCTAGGAACTAGCATTCTTTGCACCTGTGTATGTTAGCACTTCCCTAGGGTCTGCCCACCAGACCAGCTTTGCTTCCCTACCAGAACTGCATGGACGCACATGTCAGAGACGCAAGCAGAAGAACATCTTCAAAGCAGCATCTCCACCTAGCCCACACCCAGTTCTTGGTACTAGACCTCCTTCTCTCTCCTTTTTTTTTTTTAAGAGGTTTTTGCTATAGGGTGTGTGCATTCGCCAGAAAGACAGAGATAGACAGACAGACAGAAAGTGAGAAATTGTCCCCTAAGGGGCATGACCATGCCGCAATCCCTTCTCCTCCATTTTCCTCTCGGGATCTTGGGCATGCACACACACGTGTCCAGCGTGAGTTTAAGCCACTGGGTCCAGGACTCGAACCACGGTCGACTACATGGGAGTCCAGCACCATAGCCATTATGCTAACTGCTGGTCCCTAGACCACCTTCTCTTTCACAACTAGGTTTTCATTTCTACTTCGTTCTTCTCTTTCCACCAGATGGTCTGCTCTGTCTTATTATAGCTAAGAAAGATTTGATCCAATTGAAATAAGCCCTCTATAGTCCTCACCCAAGTGTTGACCTATGCTTAACGCTCATCTCAATACCAATTATTGCATTTGTGACCTTACCACAAGGTATTGAGGGTGAACAGGGTGACAAAGACAAACTGCTGTTTTCCTTATATCCTTTGAATGACACTAAGCAGAGTAAGCCACTTTTCAGGAACTAATGAGTTTAAATTCTTTTTACCACTACAACATGGGTGTGGATAATGTCTTCCATGTGACAGCCACCAGTCCTGCTTGGAAGGGACAGATCGCTCTCCAGGAAATAAAAGGAGCCTGTTTCAAAAGGTGTTTCAGAGTAGACTCTATGTACCAGGGGTCTTCAAAGAGTTCATAGAAAATGTGTAATATGAAAAAACTAGGAGTGGATCTCAAACTTTTTAAACTACCGAAATAAACTTGTACTTGACTTTCATGAACTTTCTGAGGTTCCCTTGTGTGACTTTAACTCCTCTTCTACGAGATACACCAACACAGTGCTTAATACCTGGGTATCATGTCAAACTACCTGGGTTAAAATACCTGCTCTGACATGTGAATGGATTTGCAGGGGTTCCTTTGATGGTCAAGTGAGATAAAACGTGTTTCGTATGTCAATTTGGTTGGGCTACAGCCCCCAGTTATTTCACCAAACATCAATCTCCAGCCAACCCTATGGCCCAGTAGTTAAGGAATCTGGACCCCACAAGGCCAACTGCAGTTCCAATCCTGGACCTAGTGGCTTGAAAACCATATTGAGCACGTGTGCATGTGCACCTCCCAATCTCAACAAGATAGAAAAATGGAGAAGAGATTGTGGCATGACCACACCTCATTGGGGGTTGATTTCTCCCTCTCTCTTTCTCTGTTTCTCTGTATCTCTGGCAAGTTCATGCACCCACTGGCAATTAAACAAAACATAACATTAACCTCAGTGTTGCTGTGAAGGTATTTTCTGGTGCAGTCGCCTTCACCTCTGCCACGGAGAGCAGCTTTTTAGCTCTGCCCATCCTAACAGCCTAGCCTATGGACATCCCACAACTGCATAAGCCAATTCCTTGCAATACATCTCTTAATATGTATTTCCTGTTGGCTCTGTGTCTCTGGTAGAATCCTGACAGATACAATGTATGAAGGGTGTAGAACAGACACTGACCCAGAAAAGGGCTCAGAAAGCTTTTGCTACTATTTCTGTTGGTGATGATGGTGGCAGTGGTGACGGTGGTGGTGGAAATTTGCTATTACCTAATGCAAATTTCTGGAACTGTCCTATACTGTTCCAATGTCCATTATGTTTCCCATTACCATCAATAAGTACATTTTTTTCTTATTAGATCTTGTGACTCAATGTTCGATTCAGAAATTGCAGCCGCTGAAAATACTCTGCTTCACCATCAAAGCTACAATCTCCACAGCCCAATAACTAATGCACTTCCTAAGAGAAATACTTGTTTTAGGCAATGAATCATCAGCCTGGAGAAACTTCTCATCCTTTGAGTACTTTGTACAAATTCTACATAGACATCTTAGCTGTTTTGTAAAAGCCTAAGAATTATATTTCCTTCTGTTTTCTCTCCTGTGTTTTTAGCACTCTTTTACGTATATTAACTTTCTTCCTTTGCTACTTTCCATTTAACATGACTGAATTCCTTCAATTCCATAAAGTTATTTGCTGGAACAATCAAGCCTCTATAACGGCTTTATTGTAACTGTGACTGCTTCGTGTATAGAGTAAGAATCACACAAATGACTCTTCCACCGAGTGAAAATCACATTTTTCTACTTACCTAAGTGTCCCATGTAAGGTACTTTCTACTTTCTAATCTAGTAGTCTCAACTACTTCACTACTACTTTGTCCTCTGGCAGCACGCTTTGCTGGGTTATTTGGAAGTCACTTATCAAGCGCCTACTAGAACAGAAAGAATGTGTTGTGTTTCCTGTTCTCGCAGAGTTTGATGAGAGATTAACACAAACAACTGACTACTTGGAAGAAGCGGATAACTGCCATGAGGGATTCTGAGAAGAAAAAAGTCACATCCAGTTGGAATGGGTGATTAAAATCAGAAAAACCTAATGAGGGCAGCCAAGTGGCATGGTAGTTAAGGCAGCTGGATCCCACAGGGCTGCACAGTTTGAGTCCCAGACCCAGTAGTTTGAAAAACATTCAGGGCACATGTACATGCATGCCCCAAATCCCAAAAGGGGAATGGAGAAGGGATTGCAGTGTGACCATTCCCTCTGGGGGTTGATTTCTCACTTTCTGTCTGTCTGTCTGTCTGTCTCTCTCACTCTCCCCCTCTCCCTCTCTCCAGAGAGCACACATACCCTATAGCTAAAACAAGAAGAGAAAGAAAGAAAGAAGAGAAGAGAAGAGAAGAGGAGAGGAGAGGAGAGGAGAGGAGAGGAGAGAAGAGAAGAGAAGAGAAGAGAAGAGAAGAGAAGAGAAGAGAAGAGAAGAGAAGAGAAGAGAAGAGAAGAGAAGAGAAGAGAAGAGAAGAGAAGAGAAGAGAAGAGAAGAGAAGAGAAGAGAAGAGAAGAGAAGAGAAGAGAAGAGAAGAGAAGAGAAGAGAAGAGAAGAGAAGAGAAGAGAAGAGAAGAGAAGAGAAGAGAAGAGAAGAGAAGAGAAGAGAAGAGAAGAGAAGAGAGAAGAAAGGGAAGGGAAGGGAAGGGAAGGGAAGGGAAGGGAAGGGAAGGGAAGGGAAGGGAAGGGAAGGGAAGGGAAGGGAAGGGAAGGGAAGGGAAGGGAAGGGAAGGGAAGGGAAGGGAAGGGAAGGGAAGGGAAGGGAAGGGAAGGGAAGGGAAGGGAAGGGAAGGGAAGGGAAGGGAAGGGAAGGGAAGGGAAGGGAAGGGAAGGGAAGGGAAGGGAAGGGAAGGGAAGGGAAGGGAGAAAAACAAGAGAGAGAAGAAAAGAGAAGAGAGAAGAGGAAAGGAGGAGAGGGAAAAGAAGGGGAAGGAAGGGGAGGGAAAGGGAGGGGAGGAGAGGGAAGAAATGATAAGAAAAGTCTAATGACAGAGTTGGCTTCTGAGATTCTTCTTTTAAAATACCTACATGAGAGAAATGGGAGACACCCAAAACCACACAGCTAGTTAGTGGCAATAAGAATCCCAAGAAGGCTGGATGGCAGCACAGAGGAAAGTAATGCTCTGAGGCTGGGCTATGTAGGAGGGTTCCAGGTTCACGTCCGGGGACCTCCCTGAACGTCTGGGCGCACACCTGCCCATGATCCAGGGCTGGATGAGGCTGGGGATAGATCTCGTCGTACAGGACCGGCTGGGGATGTTTGCTGTCTCTCTTTCTCTCATTCTCTTTTCTTGCTTGCTCATGGAAGAAAAAAACAAAAACTTAAAAATAAATGCCCCTCCTGCTCTGCCTTCTCCTGTACTGGGCCATCTGGAACTCCCAGTCTGATTTCACCTTCTCTGAATTGGAACCTTGTCTTCCTGGAGGAGGCAACAAAGGTTGTGTTGCTTTTTTCTTTACAGCCCATGAACTTCAGAGCTTGAGTGGTGTTGTCCGAGCTCCCAGAGCTATTTTCAAAGCTTTCATTTGCTTTTCCTTCTTTAAAATATCCCACTCAGAAGCTCATACGATCAGGCTATGGTTCACTCACAACCCCTCCTTGTGGGTCATATCTAGCAGCCTCCTAGTCCCTCCTCCGCTCCCTGGTGACACTTGTCCTAGTCCAGCCCCTCTTGCGACCCTCTCATCCCAGACAACCACTAACATGACAGCCCCTTTCATTCCTCTCCCCTCGCTCACCCCTCTGCCTCCCTGGAAAACCTCCAAACCTAACTATACTCAATATATAATCAGGCCATAATCTGTAACTAAATTTGGCTAAAGAAAATCATATAATACTACTAATTAGGTTCACCATAAATCCATTTCTCCACCCTGTGAGAATTTGGAGCACACCTGCTCAGATACTCAGCATATCTTTCAAGCCACTAGAGACAGGATCTGAACCGCGGTAAACTGTGTGAGATCTAGCTTCCTTTGAGCACTAGGCTATGAGGCCAGGCCTAGAAGCCATTTAAATGGAGCTCTCACCATCAAATCTATGTATACACCTTCTTCTGTGCCTATGCTTTCTACCTCTTTTCCTGCACTTACTGAGAAAGATATCTTGCCTAAAAACCCACCTGCTCCCTTGGATCTATGGACTCACTCTTCTGAGCTGATCTCATCTAATCTAGGTTCTCTGATCTTAGAGATCACCGTTGGGGCCAGCTGGTAGAGTGGTGGCTGTGGCAGCTGGATCCCACATGGCTGACAACATGGTTGAGTCCTAGACCTGGCACTTGAAAAACATGCCAGACACATATGTGCATGTGCCCAAAATCCCAACAGGGCAATGGAGAAGGAATTGTGGAACAACCATCCTCCCTGTGGGTGATTTCTCACTTTCCCTCTTTCTCTGTTTCTTTGTCTCTCCTACAAGTGCACATACTCTATAGCAATTGCAATTTTTTTAACCAACTTCAAACAGTCATATGAGCCAACAATCCACTACTAGGTATATGTCCAGAGGAAAATAAATCAGCATGTCTTAAAGATATCTACACCCCAATGTTTATTGTAAGATTCATAATAGTCAAGATATGGGATCAACCTAAGTATCCATCCACAGACAAATGGATAAAGAAAATAAGGCACACACATACCCATACACACATAGTGGAAAACTATCCACTATTTTTTTTTTTGAGAGGTTTTTTGCTATTGGGCACATGTGCTCACCAGAAAGACAGAGAGACAGAAAGTGAGAAATCACTCCCCGCAATCCCTTCTTCTCCATTCTCCTCTTGGAATTTTGGACACGCATGCACATGCGCCCGAGAGTTTAAGCTACGAGGTCTGGGACTTAAACCACAGTTGACTACATGGGAGTCCAGCGACATAGCCAACTGCTGGTCCCCAAAACTATTCACTGTTATGAAAGATGAAATCCTGTCACTCGAGGTTAAATGGGCAAGCCTGGAAGACAATATCTAAAGTGAAATAAGTCAGACACAGAGAGAAATACCACATATTCTCACTCATGTTTGGAAACTGAAAAAGATGACCTCTTAGAAATAGAGAGATAAAGAATGACTACTAAAGGGGAGAATTGAAGCATGCTGATGAATGAAATTAAAATTATAGCTAGATAAGAGGAACAATTTCTACTGTTATAAACTACAGCAGGGAGAATATAACAACCTACTGTTTACCTCAGAGTAATTAAAAAGAAGATTTTGAATGTTTCTATTACAAACCAATGACAAATGGTCAAGATGACAGGTATACTAATTACCCTGATTGAATCATTACACATTGTAGTTTCCATAAGAAGAGAAAGCAGGTTAAATCAAACAGTGTAGAAAAGAGTGATGTTTGGATTTAAAACCTGACATGGATTTTTGAAAAAAGCTGATATTTGCTGGCATTTTACTGAGTTTAATTCTGAGCATGAAATTTAGACTTCCGCGGAGACAAAACCATATACCTATAAACAAAACAAACAACTCTCCTTCCCGATTGAACTTTGAATGACTTTCTTTTGCAGCACTCTCCAAATTTGAGTACTACATCTGCTTTTCCAGGCATTTTAAAATAGATTGGGCTCTGAGTGCTCAAGACGAATTCCAGTGACAACTAAACTAAAATAAGGTGAATAAAAAAGGTTCACGTCGTGTTTCTCAAAGCATGTTTCAAGGCGAGTAGTGCATCGGAGAGTAACGCTGACTATGACCCGGCCTATTCTTTTATTTGGGTTATGAATAATTTATTTATGGCCTTTAGTAAGAACCAGACATTGCCTCATTACTGTCTTGTCTAAGAAATATGTCTTGCAATGAAACTGGTGGGTGAGACCTTTTTTTATTTTTATTTTTTTCATTATGGTGGTATTTGCGTTAAAATTAAGAGTGATATTATTAGATGATCTGTGAAAGTCAATGTCTCCAGAACTATAAATCTATGGCTAGAAGGTATCAATTGATGTTTATTAGCAATCCTGCGACTAAACTGGAAAGATGTACTGAAGTACTCAGAGTCCTGAGTCTTACTATCATTTTTCTTTTTTTTTTTTTTTGCACGAGCACTCACCAGAAAGACAGAGAGAGAGAGAGAGAGAGAGAGAGAGAGAGAGAGAGAGAGAGAGAGAGAGAGAGAGAGAGAGAGAGAGAGAGAAACAGAAAGCGACAAATCACCCCCCAGGGGAGATGGCCACGCCGCAATCCCTTCTCCTCCATTCTCTTCTCCGGATCTTGGGCACGCACAGACGTGCGCCTGGCATGAGTTTAAGCAACAGGACTGGGACTCAAACTGCAGTTGATTACATAGGAGTCCAGTGACATAGCCATTATCCCAACTGTTGGCCCCACTATCAATTTTTTTAATTGCTAGGGGACACGTGGGCTTGACAGGAGAGAGAGAGAGAGAGAGAACGCCCCAGTGGGCTGTGCTCATGCTGCAATTCCATCTTCATTTCTCCATCCTGTCGAGATCGGCACACACGCACACCAACACTGGGACTCGAACTGTGGTCAGCCTCATGGAATCTGGCTTCCAATGCACAGAGTTTAATCACTTAAGGTTGATTCCTTCCTGACCATTATTAAACCACGTATATAAGAAGGGACCACCAAACACTGTGTTCCAACTTTGAGTACCTTAGGAGCTTGGGAAAGGTAAATATTTAATATCTAGTAATCTAATATCACATCCATTTCCTACTTGACTTTGCATTTAAGGTATATTCTTGAGCCAATAGTTCAATTAGTTACTGAACTATTAAAAAGCAGAAAAAGGTGATCTAAATGTTTTGGGGCAGGCATATCTGCATTTCAATCCCAACTCTACCTTGAACCAGCTATGGGACTTCAGGCAAATTGGTTAACCCCTTACTTCATTTCCTTTTTCTGAAAAAAAGGGTGCTAATATGTATCCTCAATAGGTCTGTAGTTTTGATTTAATGATATCAACATATACGTGGGGCCTGATTTCCAATTAATGTTAGTTCCCTTCCTGTGACCAATTCCATGCCTGGAATCCATGCTAGACACCATCATGTCACCACTGCTTACTGATTCCCTCAGTATTCAATAGACTTGTCTCCTATATGTTGTCTCTTTAGGGATCCAAGGTTTGCAGGGCTTTGGAGCTCAAGGATAAGGACAATCTCCATTCTAATGTACCATTTCATGGATAGAACTCATAGTTTACAAATGGTTATAAGCTAAAATAATTAAAATATTAAAGCCTTTCTATAACAAAGTAATGCCTATGGGCTCAGCTAGATTTAAAACAAAACAAAAACATAGATTTAGGGACCAGCAGTTAGCATAATGGCTATGTCGCTGGACTCCCATGTAGCTGACCGCAGTTCGAGTCCCAGACCCGGTGGCTTAAACTCATGCCGGACGCATGTGCGTGCGTGCCCAAGATCCCGAGAGGAGAATGGAGGAGAAGGGACTGCAGCGTGGCCATCCCCCCTGGGGGGTGATTTCTCACTTTCTGTCTCTCTGTCTTTCTGGAAAGCGCATGCGCCCTATAGCAAAAACCTAAATTTAGATTTGTAACGCTCATTGAGTTTATTAATACATCTTCTCTAGAGCAAAGAGAAGGAAGTGGTTATGACAACTGGGTAAAAAAAAATAAAAAGAATAATGAGAATACAGAAGAAAGTAAAATGTGATCAGAACAAACACAAGTGTGGTGGCAGCGTCATTCCGGCTTCCCTGGTAGGTACAGGTTACCTGCCCCACAGTCAGGACGGGCGATTTCCAACCCAGGGGTCAGCCCTGAACTCTCTCTAGCATGACTGCGCTCACTGCCATGAGTGTGAAAGGGTCAAGACTCAAATCTATAAAGTTAGATCCTGGCTTAAACAAAATAAGTTCAAAGGGAATTAAATATTTAATTATACAAGTTAACTTACTAGAAGACAACTGAGGTGCATATTCCTACCATTTTGTAGCTGACCCGATATAAAAGATGACAATTTTATTTAAGTCTTAGCTGGATTTGGCAACACAAAGATTTTGGTGATGCATATATGTATGTATGTGTGTGTGTGTGTGTGTGTGTTTGTATAAATAAATAATATAAATCAAAATTAAAGATAAATAATAAATGAAGAAAGTATTTATAACATATGTGATAGAGAAAAGAAAAAGAGCCAATATGTACTTCTTTAAAGTTAAATGCTGGGACCAGCAGGTGGTGTGGTGGCTAGGGCGCTGGACACTCCCATGTGGCTGACCACGGTTCAAGTCCTGGACCTGGCAGCTTGCTTTCTCACTTTCTCTCTCTCTCTCGTCAAATGAAAATAAAATGAATCATAGATAAAATTAAAAACAAAATAATTCTTTAAAAAAATAAAAATTTAAAAAGTTAAATGTCATCGCTACTCAAATAAATGTATATTAAAGCATTTAAATGACATTATACCTATCAAATTTGCTAAAATTAAAAAAATTAATAGATAGATTAGATAAGCATAAGAGTACAAACCCCATCAATATTTCTGGGGAAGAGCTTTGGCAACTGTATTAAAAGATTTAAATATTTCACAGTTTAGATTCAATAAATATGTTCTAATAAAATCATCATGATTTTGCACAAAATTTTATTTATATGAATGGACTGGCTCCATAAGGCAGTGGTTAAAAGAGCTGTATCCCACATGGCCAACTGAGGTTTGAATCTCAGCCCCATGGCTTGAAAAACACCCTGGGTACAAGTGCCTACAATGCCCTAAATCCGACAGGACAAAGAGAGAAAGGAGAAGGGATTATCTTCTGCTTTTAAAAAGTATTTGTATTTCTTTTTCTTTTTTTTTTTCTTTTACTATAGGGCATGTGCGCTCACCAGACAGAGAGAGACAGAGAGATAGAAAGCGAGAAAGCACCCCCCAGGGGACATGGCCATGCCTCAATCCCTTCTCCTCCTTTCTCCTCTCGGGATATTGGGCACACACGCACATGCGCCCGGCGTGAGTTTAAGCCACCGGGTCCGGGACTCGAACTGCACTGGACTATGTGGGAGTCCAGTGACATAGCCATTACGCTAACTGCTGGTCCCAAAAAGTATTTGTATTTCTTAAAACATATATGAATAACTATGGTAATTTTGAAGGTATTTTTAAAGGAAAAAAAATCTCAAAAATCCCAATTTTTGAAAATCATGAGAAAAAGGATAACTGGAGAGAAAAGTTTAGAAACTATAAAATAGAGACTATATACTGGCAAATGCCTAGAGAACATTCTTAAATATGTTTTGTGAAATATTGGGCAACATTTAATTACAGAATAATATTATAACATTAATAGAAGATATGTTAGTATGAAAAAGTGATTCCAAACTAACTGACTGCTTTTTACTGATAGAACTGCTAAGTTGATCATCAAAAAACGCATAGACACTGAATAAATAAATTTCTGCAAAAAATTCCGAGTTTCTTACCATATCCTTCTGGATAAGATGGTGAAAGTAAAAACACGAATAGATTATAAATTTACTGAACAGTCTAAATACTCAAGAGACTTAAATCCCAGCTGTGCCAGCATGGGTGAGATCCCTAACTAAGAGCAACAGAATTTTTCTTAATGGCTTTTAATATTTCAATGACACAAATTTCAAATATTTCAAATTTGTAGATAACATTAAGACTGGAGATAACAGATAAAGCAAAATAAGGAGCACTCAAAAGTACCTTGTCAAGGGAACCAGCAGTTAGCATAGTGGCTATGTCGCTGGACTCCCACGTAGTCGACCGCGGTTCGTGTCCCGGACCCGGTGGCTTAAAACTCATGCCAGGCGTGTGTGCGTGCGTGTCCAAGATCCCGAGAGGAGAATGGAGGAGAAGGGATTGCGGCGTGACCATCCCCTCTGGGGGGTGATTTCTCGCTTTCTGTCTCTATGTCTCTCTCTGTCTGTCTGGCGAGCGCACGCGCCCTACAGTGAAAATCTCTCCAAAAAAAAAAAGTACCTTGTCAAGTGGGAATTCAGAGCCCAGAACCAACTCAGGAAATTGGGTTCTGGAAAAACAGTTTGCTTTCTGCAATGATTTGTAAAAGCTGTTGGAATTCCATGATGCACAGGGCTGAGGGGAAAGAACATTGAAATCAATGGTATCTGGTGGTTGCCTCCATATGACATGGCAGAGCACTAGGACACTTTAAAGATAGAGATTTATTTATTTATTTACCCATTTATTTGTTTAATAATGCCTTAGACACGTTTTCTGTGTGCTCAGGGGAAACGAATGCTGCCATCATTCGGCAATTTCAAGAGTTGTGGAGTCATGATCATGCAGTCAACCCTGATAACCCGAGGGTAAAGGAAGGCATTATTTATTCACTCATATACCATTTCCTACATGCCAAGTGCTGTTCTATGGGATTCAATAAATCAGACTCAGTCTGGTGGTGCAGCTGGTAGTAAGCTGAATAGCAATGCTGGAAGCCACATGGCCAACCATGGGTTTGAACCCTCGCAGCTTGGTCAATTTAAAACACAACAGACACTCATATACCTGCCCCAAATCCTGACAGATTGGAGGGCTGGAGAAAGGGGACTGCAGCATTAGCACACCTTGTGGGGGTGACTCTCTCAGCTCTCCTTCTCATATAGGCATGCTACATGAAAAAAATAAAATAAACTTTTATGTATACATATATTATTAAACCTTGTGATTCTCATAGCAATCATAGGTGCTAAAATCCTAATATTACTTCTTTTTACTGAGGACAAGTCAGAAAACTTGCCCAAAGTCACAGATCTAGTGAGTGGTGGAGTCCGGACCAAAGCCCAGACTCTACGCTATCCCTACACTGCAGTGCAGAACATCTTGCAAAATATATGGGCCATTACTATGCACAACAGATTTTAACCTTTTTCAAATATTCTTTTTAATTGATAGAGGGTCTAAGATCTGGCTCCCTTAACCACTAAGCAATAGGCCTGACCCAAAAAAGAAAAAAACACATTTAATATAATAAATTTTAAGCCCTAAATTTAGGACCAGAAATTTTAACATGTCATATATTACAGAATGGGACACACTGACTCATAGAAAAATAAGTAAATTGGATTTATTTCAGGTCCAAGAATAATAATGTATCAACTGAGAAAACTAATAAACTTCTAGACTTCAGTAGTAAGGAAAAAGTAAGGAAGAAGAATGGAAGGAAAAAGAACCACATTTGTTGATAGACTACTTCCGACAGGTAATGTATATATAACATCTTACCTGCTCTTTATTAAAGCTCTCAGAGGTAGGTGGTTGTAGAACACTGGTTTCATTGTTGGCTCCAGTCATTTCCCTCTATCTACATCTACTTCAATGACTTCTTCACTCTTCTCTCAACCTGTCATGAGATGACTCTTCAGCCCTTGAATCTGGATTTGCTTTAACAAAGAATGCAAATCAAGTGACTTTGCATCAGGTCTGAGACTAGGTCTTATAGGGCCTTGCATGCTTCCACTTGCCCTCTCTGGTAACCCTGCTAATCTCCATACAAACAAGCTCAGACTAACCTTCTAGAGGATGAGGGGCCATTTAAGTCAGCATAGTTGATGCCACCCTAGACCAGACTAGCCCCCAGTCAATCTTCTGTCTTTAGATACAAGAAGGAACAGCCAAGATCAGCCAACTCTTCCATAGTCTCTTGGGAAATTATATATATGGTTGTCTTTAAATCATTACATTTTGGGTGTTTTTTTATACAGCAACAGTCATATGATACAGTGTTTTACTTATATAAATGTAGAAATAAAGGTTCAGATAAGAATTTTACTCTAAATCATCTGGTTTATAAGTGAAAAAAATTGAACCCAACTTACCTCATTTCAAAGCTTAGTCTCCTAACACTCTACCCTATGTATATTATATATATATATACATATATATATACACACACACACACACACACACACACACTCATATACATACATATATATATATATATATACACACATATATATTTATATATATATATATGAAGTTATATATTAAAAATTATA
Organism: Tupaia belangeri chinensis; assembly: GCF_000334495.1. Lineage (NCBI taxonomy): Eukaryota > Metazoa > Chordata > Mammalia > Scandentia > Tupaiidae > Tupaia > Tupaia belangeri. Next base: position 404,446 of record NW_006159576.1, read on the forward strand.
TATATATATTTTTTAGAGAGAGATTTTTGCTATAGGGTGTGTGGGCTCACTGGAGAGGCAGAGAGACCGAAATTGAGAAATCACCCACCATGGGGGATGGCCACACTGCAATCCCTTCTCCTCCATTCTCTCAGGATTTTGGGCACATATGCACACATGCACACATGCCTGGCGTGAGTTTTAGGTTACCGGATCCGGGACTTGAACCACAGTTGACTATGTGGGAGTCCAGCAACATAACCATTATGTCATCTGCTGGTCCCTGAAGTGCTATATTTAATTCTACACAACCCAGAATGAATCCAGAGAGAATGAAAATCCAGCAACAAAGTCTATAAACACACACACACACACACACACCACTACTACTCATGAAAAGATACATCTAAGCCCTCATGCCTGTTATTGGATTTATACCTTAAGCTCTCAGTCTTCATGGTCTTTGTCATGCAAGGATATTCTCAACCTGGTTCTACAGAGTCCCACCCAAGTCCGTCTCTGAATCTGTCTACCACTGTCTTCAGCATGCTGTTTCTTAAACTCCTTTCCAGGTATCACATCTCCCAACTAGATCTGACCTCTTTTCCCTCTATGATGGCACAACAGAAGCTTCTATACCATAAACACACACACACACACACACACACACATTTTCTTACCCAATCTTGCTCCAGAGATCAACTGATACAAATTATCAGATTTTAGCTTAACAAAAGGAAGCTTTTTCTAACAGACTTATCCAATAGAAGTACTAGCCTTTCATGACACAAGGAAGACCCAATCTCAGGAAGCAGGGTGTGTTGCATAAGGGAATCTTCATTGTGTGACAATTTGGATAACACAACCTACTTGGAACAAACCAACAAATGACACCAAAATTTTAATAGTTTAAAACAATAAAATATTGAGCCATCAGGTGGCTGGATTCCATATGATCAACTCCATGGTTCTTATCCAAGTCCAGTGGCTTGAAAAACACATTAGGTACAAAATTCCAAGAGGAGAATGGAGGAGAAGCAATTGCTTCATGGCCATCCCCTGGGGAGGGGGGGGTGATTTCTCACTTTTTCCCTCTCTCTCTTTCTCTGTCTCCCTCCAGTGAGCACACACACCCTATGGCAAAAATCTAAAACATAGAGATAAAATATATATCAATCCATTAAGAGCGTTCTAGTTGACTTATAACTTTCCTACATGTGGCAATTTGAGGACTCAGTTTCCTTCTATCTTTTGGTTCCTCCATTCTCTGATACCACGGAGTGTTCTGCTTTCTTTTAATCCAGCCAAAAGTGAGAGAAAGGAAAAGAAAGTAGAAAAGTCCCCTGCTTGTTAATCACCTCTAGCTAACCCAGTCGTGAACCAGATCCCACTGGTGAAACGTAGCCTTATGTCCCCACTGTCACGGAAGGAGAGTTGGAAAACGCAGCCTTCAGCTGGAAAGCCACTACCCAATGGCTAGTTTTCACTACGATAGGGAAGTGTCAACCTTGGGTGGACAGCCAACCATTTCTACTGCCACTGGATAGTAATTCAAGTGGACTTCAAGTTATATGTTAACTACAGTTTTTATAATCCTCAACTTTCAAAACGTTTGGCACAAAATATACCCACTTGCATTTAACTCCTCACATTTCTAGGGGAAGACGTTGATCATTAGCTCTCACATTAGACTCTACAGACTTTAAGGGCAAGAACTGATACCTTTCAGCTCAGTGTGCCAAGATCTTCCCCGACTCTGCAACTGCCCATGGAGTATTTGTTGAGGAAGTGAACTTGGCTATCCAGGGCCCCTTATACAAAATGAGCCTGAAATCATCCTTGAATTTGATGTCAGGAAAAGTATTTCTTTTTTCTTTTTTTTTTTGGAGAGATTTTTGCTATAGGGCGCGTGTGCTCGCCAGACAGACAGAGAGACACATAGAGACAGAAAGCAAGAAATCACCCCCCAGGGAGGATGGTCACGCTGCAATCCCTTCTCCTCCATTCTCCTCTCGGGATCTTGGGCACGCATGCACACGCGCCCGGCATGAGTTTTAAGCCACCAGATCCGGGATGCGAACCACGGTCGACTACATGGGAGGCCAGAGACATAGCCATTATGCTAACTGCTGGTTCCCAGGAAAAGTATTTCTTAAGGTAAATTTTCTCCATCTTCCTGCTCCTACCACATTAAGTTATTCACTGTTTTGCAAGTGTAATACTGTGGCCCTTCATTCATTTCCAGCTATGGTCTCCTCTGCCTGAATTGCATTATCTCCACATTCAACTGGGACTTCACCTTTCCTTTCTCTAGAGTTGGCTCAAAAATCATCATCTCCTCCAGCAGACGCACTTCTTCTCCTGTGCTCCCATTATAAGCATTATCATTCTTATCCTAATTTGTGGGGATTACCTCTTTAGTTTCTGTCTCCCATTAGATTACAAAGCATTTAACGGCAGGAGCCATGCCTATTTATCTTTATATTAGCAACATGTTGGCCGTAGTCCAACATATCAGAGATATTCAATATTTAAACAAATTATTGTTTTAATTTATTTCCTACTTAATTAAAAACTACCAGTATTTTGAAGAACAATATGCCTGTCTCTTTATCCCCTTCCTCCCAAACACATAGTGGTCTGGTTTACTTCAATCACTCTTGAGGAAGAAAAAGCATTTCCTAGGTAAATGCGGGGATAGAACAATCTGGGCAGAGGAGAGGTGTTTTCTCCCTCCCTCTCTCTGTCTCTCTGTCTCTCTCTCTCTCTGGTATGTTCACATGTCTCTTGGCAAATTTGAAAGAAAAAAAGTATCTTGGTATTTTGTACTTGGGCTGCAATATTTATAAAGCTCAAAGATTCAGTTGCCTTCAAACTGAAATCTCTTTTTTCAAAAATGATAGAAAGAACCAAAAAAGAAAAGAAAAGAAAAAAACTCCTATCTGACTACCTCAGGGGTCCTTGACACTAGTACTTACATCCTTTCTTCATTAAAATCTTACATCAACCTAGAGAAAGATAAGTGTTATCATCAGCATCTACAGATGGAAAATCCAAGGCTAACTAACAAAGGATAAAACATCGTTAGCGCCAAGATTCAAATACAAATGCGTCAGGCATTGTGATAGAATAAATAGTGGTCCCCAAAGTGCCCATTGTCCAATCCCTGAAACTAGTGAGTGTTACCATATACAGCAAAAGCAACCTCTGCAGATATGATTAAGGATCTTGAAATGAGGAGATGACCCTGGATTATCTGCGTGGGCCCTACATGTAATTACAGGGTCCTAGTTGATGAGAGGCAGAAAGGTTTGGCTGCAATAGAGCAGCCAGCCGTGTGACTGTGAAAGCAGAGACTGGAACATGCAACCAGGAGCCAAGGCGACTTCTGCAGTAGAAGTAGGAGAGACAGAGAACAGACTCTCTCCTGGAGCCTCAGAAAAAGCCAGCTTTGCTGATACCTGGATTTTAGTCTTTTAAGACTCATTCTGGCCTCTGACATCCAGAATGGTAAATAAATTTGTGTGGTTAGTTTGTGGGATTTGTTGCAGCAGCAACAGAAAATCAATACAGGTTCCAAATTTAGGAAAAAGTTTATTGAAATCAATTCATTGCACCAAACAAGACAGAGAACTTAAACACCTCCTCTGTTAGGAAAAGCCAACAGCTGGAGCTGTGTAAGACCACACAGGGAAATTCCAAATATGAGACTGTCCAAGGACAGTCAAGCCATCATCATCACTCTTCCAAAGGAACACCAAGATCTTTAGCCAAGCGCTCCAACAGGCCTTCACAGCTGGGAGGAAAGAAGAGTGTAAGGGCCAGTCCCTTAGGTAGCCAAGCCATAAACCTTGCAGAGCTAAATTGAAACTTAACTGAACCCACAAGCCGGAGGTGGCCAACACAAACCTCAGCAGAACTCCTTGTACTTCCAGTAGCATAACACTTTCAAACACGGACCAGATGACATTTACCACTCTTGGGGCAAAACCTTGCCTACGCCCTCTAGTAGCCCAAGACTGGAATTTACCCAGGAATGAGTAATTCAATCTCTCTCTCTCTCTGGTATGTTCACATGTCTCTTGGCAAATTTGAAAGAAAAAAAGTATCTTGGTATTTTGTACTTGGGCTGCAATATTTATAAAGCTCAAAGATTCAGTTGCCTTCAAACTGAAATCTCTTTTTTCAAAAATGATAGAAAGAACCAAAAAAGAAAAGAAAAGAAAAAAACTCCTATCTGACTACCTCAGGGGTCCTTGACACTAGTACTTACATCCTTTCTTCATTAAAATCTTACATCAACCTAGAGAAAGATAAGTGTTATCATCAGCATCTACAGATGGAAAATCCAAGGCTAACTAACAAAGGATAAAACATCGTTAGCGCCAAGATTCAAATACAAATGCGTCAGGCATTGTGATAGAATAAATAGTGGTCCCCAAAGTGCCCATTGTCCAATCCCTGAAACTAGTGAGTGTTACCATATACAGCAAAAGCAACCTCTGCAGATATGATTAAGGATCTTGAAATGAGGAGATGACCCTGGATTATCTGCGTGGGCCCTACATGTAATTACAGGGTCCTAGTTGATGAGAGGCAGAAAGGTTTGGCTGCAATAGAGCAGCCAGCCGTGTGACTGTGAAAGCAGAGACTGGAACATGCAACCAGGAGCCAAGGCGACTTCTGCAGTAGAAGTAGGAGAGACAGAGAACAGACTCTCTCCTGGAGCCTCAGAAAAAGCCAGCTTTGCTGATACCTGGATTTTAGTCTTTTAAGACTCATTCTGGCCTCTGACATCCAGAATGGTAAATAAATTTGTGTGGTTAGTTTGTGGGATTTGTTGCAGCAGCAACAGAAAATCAATACAGGTTCCAAATTTAGGAAAAAGTTTATTGAAATCAATTCATTGCACCAAACAAGACAGAGAACTTAAACACCTCCTCTGTTAGGAAAAGCCAACAGCTGGAGCTGTGTCAGACCACACAGGGAAATTCCAAATATGAGACTGTCCAAGGACAGTCAAGCCATCATCATCACTCTTCCAAAGGAACACCAAGATCTTTAGCCAAGCGCTCCAACAGGCCTTCACAGCTGGGAGGAAAGAAGAGTGTAAGGGCCAGTCCCTTAGGTAGCCAAGCCATAAACCTTGCAGAGCTAAATTGAAACTTAACTGAACCCACAAGCCGGAGGTGGCCAACACAAACCTCAGCAGAACTCCTTGTACTTCCAGTAGCATAACACTTTCAAACACGGACCAGATGACATTTACCACTCTTGGGGCAAAACCTTGCCTACGCCCTCTAGTAGCCCAAGACTGGAATTTACCCAGGAATGAGTAATTCAAAAAATAAATAAATAAATAAATAGGGGTTTTTTTTTTTTTGCAAACTCTGTGCCTAACCCCGATGGAAAAAACAAGCTACTGACTTTTATGCGGGACAAACTGCAAAAACCCTCAGACCAGCACAAGCAAGAATGGGAATTATAGTAGCTTGAGTTACACGTCATTTCCACCACAAAGGAAGTATTACTGTGCAAGGAAAGGACGTTTGTTTATGTCTTCTGTTGCTCACTGAGACAACTGTCACTGGCTGCAGTGTCTGCCGTCCAGTGCTGCCATCTCAGGGGAAGTGACTCAAACAGGAAGCAACCACCAAGGCCAAGAGAAAATAGAATCTTCTGAATGAAATTAGCTTTTGTTTCCTGCTCCCTTTTGACCCTGATGGATAATTCTGCATGAGCTTTTTTAAGTCTTAGGCTTCCGAAATATCTGAGAAGGTAAGGCTCAGAGGCTTAAAGGACAGAGTTGTCTGTGCTGTTAGGAAGTCTCCCTTGGAGGTGACTGAAATCTGATCGAGGGAAAAACATAAACACAACAAGGAAGCTGATGGACATTGAAAGGTTTAAAAGTAATGAAAACTTTTTATTGAAATTCTTCATGATCTAGTGATTCTCCAAATTAAAAATTCTGTCTATCTCATCAGTCTCCCTGAATCTTTAATATTGTGGATATAAGAATTGTGAGATGTTCCCTTGAATCAGACTATAACTGCTTTAAAATGATTTTGACTAGGACTTTTATTTCAGACCAACTGTTCAATACATCAGAAACTGTCTCCCTCACACTGATTAAAATCAAACCAGCAGGGACCAGCAGTTAGTGTAATGGCTATGTTGCTGGACTCCTACATAGTCGACCGCAATTAGAGTCCCAGACCCAGTGGCTTAAACTCACGCCAGGCGCGTGTGCATGTGTGCCCAATATCCCAAGAGGAGACTGGAGGAGAAGGGATGGCAGTGTGGCCATCCCCCCTAGGGGGTGATTTCTCACTTTCTGTCTCTCCTTCTTCCTGGAGAGTGCACGCACCCTGTAGCAAAAACTTCTCAAAAAAAAAAAATCAAAGTAACAGGTAACAATCAAGAGTCAATTATTTGGAAGATGCCATGAGAAACACAGCAGTCTAAGTCACTGCCCTCTCAAGGTTTATAATCTACAGAAAGAATCAGAAATGTGTAATATATCAACTAACAAAGTTGGCTCAGTGATATAACATGACACTCTAAGAGGCCAACCCACACGGGTTCACATCTGAAGACGTAAATACATGGGTATACCAGTTATCCAGAGAAACTGAGGCTAGGGGGTAGATTGTGGTGTCTAAATCTTGTTGGGTTACTCTATTCCTGTTTTTCTTTTGGCCATGGAAGGAAAAAGGGAAACTAAAATAATCTAATTCTGTTCTCATCTGCTCTTCCACATGTTGGCTCTGACACCTCTAATTACTGTGTACAACCTCTACCCAACCAGGGAGAACCATGTGTTATCAAGACCATGGCCTCCTCTCAGACCTCCTGTTGGGTCAAGAGCTTTGCTTGTTTCCATCATTACACAGCATATGGAAAAGCCGACCCTCTGTCCTAGAACTGCTTGCCCCTAATTACAAGACTGGGTAGGACAAATCTGTCTCCATTACCGCCATTTGTCCTGCAACTCTCTCTGTTGATAGCCGGGTAGTGATTCAGAGCTGAAAACCAATGAGGAACGAGAAAAGGGTTTTCTACAAGCCAAAGGTCAATGAAAATCCCAAGTCCTGAAGTGGTCATGTGTTCAGCCAGCATAAGGTCTTTTCTACCATTATGAACCAGACGACAGGACTGGTCCTTTACCAGTCTTTGTCTTTGCTCCCATCCCCAGCTGACATTTGTAACTTTGCTTGCTTGCTTCATTATTTATTTCTTTCATAAGACTGAGAGGAGAGAGAGAAAGATAAGCACCTTCAACAGGATCTCATGCTGTGGTCCCCTCCAGCCTCTTCAGCCAACCAGGGTCACAACAGGATGCACATAGCCAGCATGTTTGGTGTGGGTGGGGAATCAAACCTGCAGTCCTCCATATGGATTCAGCTTCATGTGAGCATTACTGCTGTGTGGTCGGGCCTGTCCTGCTGTTGTTTTTCATATGGATTTCACCTCATGGGAAGAACCTGTCTCCTCAGTATCACAGAATCAACATTCACTTCATGCAGCCTGACACCTACATCGTTTTGATACCCTTTGTCAATTGACTCTTTTTTAAAAACTCTTGCTAACGCCATAGGATAGAGGGAAGCTACATATCTCCTCCACTCCGTGATGCATATTTTTCACTTCTAAAATAAGAAAATGACTTATCACTGACATCCAAGGGAACTTGCCAGGAAGGTCCCGTCTAATAAAATATTGCTATTAACACAGTGGTTTGTTTTACAAGTAATGGCATGTTCACATGGAGGAAACACACCTGGGACATTGCAGAGAATGGAACTTCCATAGAGAATAGACGCAGGCTCAGGTTTAGAGGTGAACAGCCTCAGACATGGTGCCACAGAACTGTATATATATATATATTTTTTGAGAGGTTTTTGCTATAGGGTGCGTGCACTCGCCAGACAGAGAGAGACAGACAGACAGAAAGTGAGAAATCACCCCCCAGGGGGGATGACCACACTGCAATCCCTTCTCCTCCAGTCTCCTCTTGGGATCTTGGGCACGCACGCACACGCGCCCAGCGTGAGTTTAAGCCACCCGGGTCCAGGACTCGAATCGTAGTCGACTATATGGGAGTTTAGTGACATAGCCATTAGGCTAACTGCTGGTCCCAGAACTGTACATTTTTAAGAGGTTAAAATAGACATGATATATTTTTAATCTCAATTTTTAAAAATTTTATTATTTTTATACATTCAATCACTGTATATCGTTATGGCTTGCAAAATGAGTTTTTCCAGCGTGAACATACTATATATTGGTCCAGTTAAAGATATTATCATACATGTTATCATCAACAGGTCATTTTCCATTTTTGCGTCCCTTACACATTTGGCTTCTTTCTTTTTTCCCTTGATTCCCTTCCTCTGACCCTCCCCCATTTGCCTCAAATGTTTAAAAAATGTTTAAGCCACAGAATCTGTGAGCACTTGCTGGATTCACAAGTCAGTAGTGGGCTAGGGAGCCAGCACTGTGCAGGGCTTGTTGGAAGGAAGCAAAGCCTTCCATAGAAGCTAACCGGTTCGCTCCTCCAGGCCGTTCTCTGAGGGGGACTCTGAAACGTCTCCACGACTAGCTGCCCTTGGTCTACAGTGAGAACATAGTCGTTCCATCACTGATGGGGCCTGAATAGGAATGAGCAGAGAGCCAGAGGAGATCATGGAAACGCTCCTCTCTTAGTCCTGCCAGTCAAAGGCTGTCGCCAGTCCACTGAGTACAGAAGCTCTAGTGTGGCATAGAGAAATAATATGTATCTTTTGGAAATGATTCCATGAATCCTCAGCACAGTAAACGTTTTGTTGCTATGTAGTTACATAGGAACATAGGCCAACTGCAATGGTGCACAGGGAGTGCTACCACTAGGGAGGCTTGCAGCCACATGGGAGGCCTAGGTTTGCTGCCCAGGTCAACCTGAGCTCACCGGGCAGGACTGCACAAACCTGTAATCCTGGGTAACTGGGAGGCTAGGGCAAGAGGTTCTTGACACAGTAGGATTCTGCCAAAAATAACTATCTTTGTCTCCTTCTCTCTCTCCCTCTGTCCCTCTCTCCCTCTCTCTATCTCATAAAGGGAAAAAACGGGGACATGTATTTTAGCCAACAGTGCTTATCTCTGAGATGTAGAATTACAGGATATTATTTTTTCTTCTTTCTGCTTATTTGCACATTTAAATTTGTATACTATGAATAGGTACTAGTTTTATAACATGCTGGTAAAATAAAACCTTTGGTAGAAAGACCAGTATCAGCCTCCCTTTATTCATTGTGTTTGGAGTGTCACCATAGAATACTGCCTTTGCTTACTATATAGAATATGTTAAGCTGGAGGGTAAGCTATTTTCTGCAGAAAATTGCTTAAAGTTCTTTTTTAAGTAATCCAAAGCATCCTAAAGTCACCCTCTAAATTCTGGACAACAAATTTGATTGAATTAATTCTCATCAGTAAATAAAATTTTGGTCCGTTACAGTAGATGTACATGTTTAGGTCTATTTTCTTTTCTATAATCAATAGTATGGTATATTTACATCTATTTTATTATTATTATTATTATTTTGGAGAGGTTTTCGCTATAGGGCATGTGCGCTCGCCAGACAGGCAAGAGAGACAGAGAGATAGAAAGCGAGAAATCACCCCCCAGGGGGGATGGCCACACCGCAATCCCTTCTCCTCCATTCTCCTCTCGGGATCTTGGGCACGCACATACATGTGCCCGGCGTGAGTTCTAAGCCACCCGGTCCAGGACACAAACTGCGGTCGACTACGTGGGAGTCCAGCGACATAGCCATTACGCTAACTGCTGGTCCCCATCTATTTTATTAAGGTTTAGAAAATGCAGTTATTTGGATGCCATGTGTTGTGTTTATGACATATTATTGACCACATCAATGACTTCTTTGTTTTAAAGTTCAACTTTAATGTTGTTTCTCTAGAGGAACTATAATCAGCTCTTAAATGGTTTACTTTATGATAATGCCCAAAATGAGCTATGGAAGAATTTTATTTTATTTTTTATTTGATTTCTCTTGCTGGTGTGGATGTGAGCTCACCAGAGAGAGAGAGAGACAGAGTGGGAAAGAGAGAAAGCACCCACAGCAGCGCATGGTTGCCCCAGAACCCCTCCTCCATTACTCCCACCTGCTGGAGTTTGGTGTCCATGTCTGCCCCGGGCTTAGCTCCATCTAAGAGGAGGCAGAAAGAAAGAGACAGCATGACAGAGTATCAGTGGACACAGGCAGCCTGAGCCTACAGAACCCAAGCAACCTATGCTGCCCAGACAAACTGGGCGCCTTTATTTACAGGGCAAAGTGACATTACATACGTGTATTTTTTTTTTTTTTGAGAGAGAGGTTTTCACTATAGGGTGTGTGCGCTCGCCACACAGACAGAGAGAGAGACAGAGAGACAGAAAGCGAGGAATCACCCCCAGGGGGGATGGGCACACCGCAATCCTTTCTCCACCATTCTCCTCTCGGGATCTTGGGCATGCATGCACATGCGCCTGGCGTGAGTTTTTTAAGCCACCAGGGCTGGGACGCGAACCGCAGTCGACTACGTGGTAGTCCAGCGACATAGCCATTACGCTAACTGTTGGTTACCAACGTATGTGTATTTCATGACATTCCATAGATATGTTGATATGTTACAGACAATAAGAAGCAGGTAGCAAAGCTATAAGGGCTTAGACATACTGGGCTACAGGTATCCCTTGGCGACATTCTTATCAAGGAGAAATCCCAGTAAACTTCTTATCTAGTGGAGAGACGCCTAGCTGCAGGTGTGGGGAAGATACTTTCTTGCAAACATCAAAGGGGGGTTGATAAGGCTAAAGAACCTTACAGAGGCAGAGCAGGGATTGGACTTTGCTAATTGGGATCAGGATGTTTCCTGAATTCCATCAGATGTTTCTGTTGGAAGGCCCCTAGAAAGTTCCACCCTTTGCTCTGCCTGCAGCAAGGGTCAAGGCAAGGACAAGCTGCAAGTTTCTGTCATAGCCAAAAGGGACAGATGATGTTTGCACAGAGCATGTTCCCATACCCTCAGGGCCTCTCTCCGAACGTGTCCCTACAATTTGGGACATGCAGGTACATACACTAGGCAGGTTTTTCAAGTTTCCAAGGCCAGGTTTAGAACTGCTCAAGCAACCATGTGGAATTCAGCTTCCTTAACCACTAGGCCCTAAAGAAAATTATCTAAATAAAAATATGCACTGTTCTCTCCTTCAGCAGAATCTCCTTAAAGATAGTCCTGCCTGTATGCTCCTATACATAGTCTTCTCTCAGTATCCACAGGGATTGGCTGCAGGGCCTCCATGGATCACCAATCTGCTGAGGCCCAAGTGCCTCACATAAAATGACTCAGTACTGCATAGACCCTGCGTGCACCCTCCCACATCTCTAGATGACCTATACTAGCTAATACATATCACTTCGTTTGCATGGACTCAGCAGAGCATTTGGCAGGCAGCAAATTCAGGTTTGGCTTTTGGAAATTTTGTGGACTTTTTTTCCAAATATTTTGTATATGAAAGAGAAAAACATGGCTCCTATGCAAAAAAAAAATCTAAGGTGTTTAAATGAAGGGGATCATTTCTTTCCCATAATATGGAACATGCTCTGTGAGCCAGAATAAAGTCTGAGGCGTGTTCCTTATTTTCTAAGTTATCACTATTTTCATCTATCCATATCAACCATCCTGGTCCTTCTCCCTCTCACATCTTCATTTCATTCACAATGAGAAACCTCATCGATTCCAGGGACTAGCCTACTGGAAATTTTGGAAGGGTCCCCTGCTTCACAATATCTGCCCCAGCAGTCTGAAATTAGATCCTTAGAAATTTCTTTTGGGGGGGGCCAGCAGGTGGCACACAGGTTAAGACAGTTGGATCCCACATGGCTAACAAAGCAATTCGATCCCTGGACCCAGCAGCTTGAACATCACACTGGGTGCATATGGTGCACGCCCAAAATCCTGAGTGGAGAATGGAGGAAAAGGAATTGTGGTGTAACCGTCTATCCTTGGGGATGATTTCTTACTTTTCCTCTCTCTTTACATCTGCCTCTCTGTCTTTCTCTGGTGAGAATGAATATTTTATATATTTTTATAATATTGTATAATATGTAACACTTTACATATATTACATATACATTAAGAAATTAAGTTTGGAGACCAGACTAATGGTTACGTCACTAGACTTCCATGTAGTCGACCACAGTTCGAGTCCCGGACTAGGCAGCTTCAAGCTCATGCCAGGGACCACAGTTCGAGTCCCGGACTAGGCAGCTTAAAGCTCATGCCAGGTACATGTGCATATGAGCCCAAAATCCCAAGAGGAGACTGGAGGAGAAGAGATTGTGGCATGGCCATCCTCCCCGGGATGTCTCTCTCTGTGTGTATTGTGGCATGGCCATCCTCCCTGGGATGTCTCTCTCTGTGTGTGTCTCTCTCAGTCTCTCTGGTGAGCACACGTGCCCTATAGCAAAAACCTCTCTTAAAAAAAAAAAAAACTCATTTTGGGGGACCAGCAGTTAGCGTAATGGCTATGTAGCTGGACTCCCATGTAGTCGACCATGGTTCACGTCCCAGACCCAGTGGCTTAAACTCAACGCTGGGCACATATGCGTGAGTACCCAAGATCCCAAGAGGAGAATGGAGAAGGGATTGTGGCGTGATCATCCCCCCAAGGGGGTGATTGCTCACTTTCTGTCTCTCTGTCTCTCTCTGTCTTTCTGGCAAGCACACGTGCCCTATAGCAAAAACCTCTCCAAAAAAAAATCATTTTGGGGTCTTTTTTTTTCCTAGTCTCCCAATCCCCTGATAAGAACTAAGTAAATCCTAGAAACTACTAGCTCCCAAAGGAACTAGGGACAGATTGCACTGTTAGGAGGAGAATTCCAGAGAAAGGAAGGTGAAGGAGAGTGAGCAGGGGTAAAACAGTCTGGCTTCAAATACAGAATTGTCTCTACATGCTACTCGGTTTATTCTACTGCTGTTGAAGTCTCCTTCATGTTGGGGTTGAAAACAAAATGATGAAAAATAAAAATACCCAAATTTACAAACTCTACCACACTAGAGTCAATAGGAAGAAAAAGGGACTGAAAGGTAAACACTGACGGTAGGCAGGGGCAGGAACATGTTCTGTTTCACAAACACAGCTCAGGGTGTTCAGTTCCGGGTTCTCCACACATCCTTCCTCAATTGCACCACATCTCTTAAACTTAACACAGAAATTTCTGACCAAACTATTGCAGAACCTACAAGGCCAACGGGAGAGTCTCAAAGACTCAATCATCAGAGAATACAACGTTCACCGCAGCCTGTGTCCCCAACCCTGGCAGCCCACACTGGGAAAGAGGGTTCTCCAACCAAGAACGGAATCCCCACCCATCGCCCTGTAAACCCAGTTAGAAGCTCTTTGAGACTGGCCCTGGGCCAAGCTGGAGGAAAAGGACATGATGCTTCAACTTGTCTCTCCCTTTTCTGTCCCTTCCCTAGAGTCACAACCCACATCCTCAGTCAACAGCATTAGATCATCTGGAACATTCTCACTTCATCACGATTGTTGTTGAAGACTAAAGAAAAGCTTCCAACTTCTATTTGAATTTCTTTCTAATGATACCATTTCTGACCTGCAGAGAAAGATGTTTTAGACAGAGAACTTTCTCCTGCTTGAGAGGATGCCCCCAGTAACCCTCACAACCCTGAGACCTTGAGTGACCTGGCAGTGGGAGCTCCTGCTTTGACTCGGCCTTCACCAAAGAGCTCCCTGACTGCAGAATCTCCTGCTTCAGCGCACCTGGGAGACATTCTAGTCTGCAGGACAGCCTAACAGGGGGACAGACTGGGAGGCTTAAACAGCCAACATCTAGTGTCTCACAGTTACAGAGGCTGCAAGTCCAAGATCAAGGTGTCAGCAGGTTTGACTTCTTCTGAGGCTGCTTTCCTGGGCTTGCCTTCTCTCTGTCTCCACTCGGCCTCACTGTCGTCATGAGTGTTCCTGCGCTAGTCCCTCCCACTGGAAGACACCAGTCGTGTTGGGTTAGTGCCCACCTGATGACCACACTTTAAAATTTCTTTCTCCTTTTTTTTTTTAAAAAAATTTTTTGGAGAGGTTTTGCTATAGGGCGCATGTGCTCACCAGAAAGACAGAGACAGAGAGACAGAAAGCGAGAAATCACCCCCCAGGGGAGATGGCCATACTGCAATCCCTTCTCCTCCTTTCTCCTCTTGGGATCTTGGGCACACAAGCACATGCGCCCAGAATGAGTTTAAGCCACCAGGTCTGGGACTCTAACCATGGTCAACTACATGGGAGTCCAGCAACATAGCCATTACACCAACTGCTGGCCGCTCTTTCTATTCTTAGTTCATGATAGAGAGCACATGTGAATGCTTACAAGAGAGACAGAGAGAAAAAAACAATCTCCTTCCCCCAGTCCTCCAGCTCTTCCAGATCTTGGGCACACGTGCAAACACCTGGCATATTCCAGGTCAACCAGGCTGGGCATCAGAACCCCGTCTGACAAGTGACCTCCAGCCCTGCATTCAGTACGCTGCTCACTGTGCCACCGAGGCTGGGCCTCATTACCTCTTGAAAGGCCCTGCAGCCAAAATGATCACATTCTGAGGTACTGAGGGTTAGGACTTCAAAAAAGAATCTGAGGGATGCAGGGGAGGACACAGCTCAGCACATAATACCACCCTTCCATCTTCGGAAGGGAGGTTCAAATGCCGCAGGAGGGTAAAACCATTGTGCTTCGATTTAGTAAGGAATGGTAAATGCAGGCATTCTTTGAAGGACAAGCTCCTAGCAGCTAAGGAAGAGATGTTCTAAAAATCTCTTGGGGACATCCCTGCTGGGGTGAGCTCAAGGAAGATGGACATGACCAAGAAGGCACCCTGACCTTGAACCTAGCATGAATTATCAAGCCTATCCAGCCTACTCTATTCAAGAATGCTTTCTTGAACTGTCACCAGATGGTGCAGGTCAGGAACAGCATTTGACTGAAAGTCCAGGGACTTTGAACAGCCGGCGACAACTGAAACAGGCTGGGACCCCCTGGCAGAGTGATTGATCTCAGTGCTCCCAGACGCAGCAAGAGCACATGCAGCGCTTTAGGGCTGTTTCTCACCGAAAGCAGCCAGGCCAGTCTTTATTTTGTTTGCTTTCCATAACAATAACCATAATAGCAATCACGATAGTGGTAGCACATATTGAACTCTCCCTGTACAGCAGGCATTGGGTTAACTGCTTTGTGTATGTCCTGCCATTCGATCCTCATGTTCTCTGTTATGAAAGGAAGAAACTGAGACCCAGAGAAGATAGACTTTGGTTTTTAACCCAAGGTCACACAGCAGGAAAAAGAGAGAAAGCTAGTATTTGAACTAGGAACTCGGCTACAGAGTGCTAGCTACTTCTCTTCATCACTCTACCTTCAGGAAGCAATGTGGCTTGGCTTGAACAACATAATGAGAAAAACATAAGCTTTAGCCTCACAAAGCCTAGAGTTCAAATCCTAGCTTCACGACAAAGGGCAAGTTCATCTCTCTGCCATTGGCTGCATCCTATTCAGTCTGCGGATAATTTATAAAAAGTCCAATCTGGGACCAGCAGTTAGCATAATGGCTATGTAGCTGGACTCCCATGTAGTCGACCGTGGTTTAAGTCCTGGACCCAGTGGCCTAAACTCACACCGGGCTCATGTGTGTGCGTGCCCAAGATCCCAAGAGGAGAATGGAGGAGAAGGGATTGTGGCATGACCATCCCCCCTGGGGAATGATTTCTCTCGCTTTCCTTCTCTCTGTCTCTGTCTTTCTGGTGAGCACATGTGCCCTGTAGCAAAAACCTCTCAAAAAAAAAAAAAAAAAAAAAAGGTCCAATCCAATTTACTTATAAATACTAGGTCATCGAGCAAGTCATGATGTATTTTTCTATGTGAAAATGCATCATGACTTTTCTGTCAACAATATCTATCATCATCATTATTATTCTTTTCTCTACTAGCTCGTTTCTATGATTAAATCTCAGCAAACTACACCATTAGAATTGTATTACAATATAAAATAAAGTGATGCCTTGCATTGCAAGTTTATACGAATTAGCATTACTACTTTAAAGTTATCCTTTTAGCTCATTCTTTAGCATAGGTGAAATTCAGATAGGCCCTTCTTTTTCACCTCCTTTTAAAAATTACTACTGATTGCTTATTAACATAGCATTTTCATTATCCCCTCAGCATCTCAGCTCTTAGGAGGACTCAATGAATAATTTAAAACTCATGTTTAATTTATCATATGTGCTTATAGCAACTATTTTCATGGGCTGATCCTTGTTAAAGTTCTCAGAGGCCTTGGGGCACAGGTGGCCCCATTAAAAATGCAGTTCTCAGTTTTCTGGAAGAATTCTTTTCAGAAGTGCTGGGATGGGCATATTTATAGGTTTTTTTTTGTTTTTTGTTTTTTCTGGCCTAAAGAGTGGTTATGTACCAACACTTTCCATGTTCTGCTTTGGGAATTATAATTAAGGCACATAGCATAACATGGCTGATTCAACTATTTCCTGAGACATGGTGGAATGGAGAATTACAGGGGAGGACTGGAAGCAGGAGAGAGAGATGAAAAGTGAGGGACGTTGGCTTCCAAGTAGACCCTTAGAAACTTAGGCAATAACAAGACACAAGGGAGAGGCCAGGGTCTTTCTTCTTCTGTGTGATCCAGACACTCTGAATGGAATGGGGGGCACTTTCTCTGGTGACCTCTGCTCTGAGGCCACAAAGCACCCTCAGATATCACTAAAATGAGAGAGACCCTCACCTGATCTTGCTGTGCCACCAAACCTATGAGGGGCCCAACCAGCCTTGGGATAAATCTCTCTTTTCTTGGATGAAGATCTCAGGGAAGTTCTACACTACCAGACAATACGACTTTCACTTGCTCATCGGAAAGAATTTTCGATCAAAATAATTACTTCTATCAAACTTATATGAACGTTGCTTAGGACGGAAGACAAAGAAATTAACCGATCTACTTGGAAATATTTCCTGGGGGGAGGGGATCATGGATGCTTTTATTTGGGCCTTACTTAATGCAGAGTCTTAAAAGCAGTAATCAAGAGCAAGGATGTTGATTTCACTTTCATCACATCTCCAATCCCTAGCAGAGGCCGTACTGCACAGCAGGACACTGAAAACAATAATAAAGAAGAACTAAAAGAAACTCTTTGAAGCAATGGGCTAGGTGTGGGCACGGAGGTTTGCTAATGCTCACTAAAATCCTGGTTCTAAATCAAAGTTCTCCTTACAAGCTCATAGCACTGGGGCCTCCGGTTGCTTTCCTGGGTTCCTTTCAAGTTGCTCCCAACAGGCCTCCTCTGTTTAAATCAGGCGGGACTCCTTAAGATTCCTACTGCACGTTTGACATTCTCCTGTCTCCGTTCTCTTCCAGACCTGTCCTCCCTATAGGACATGCCCCTGGTAAGTTAAATATGGACACAGACTCTTTACAGCTCTTCCCATTGAAGGTCAAATCTATTTCCCAAACCCCTTGGGTCTGGGCTGACTTTTTTTTTTTTTTGAAGAGGTTTTTGCTACAGGGCGCGTGCGGTCGCCAGACAGAGAGACAGAGAGACAAAAAGCAAGAAATCACCCCCTAGGGAGGATGGCCATGCCGCAATCCTTTCTCCTCCATTCTCCTCTCAGGATCTTGGGCACGCACACACACACGCCCAGCGTGAGTTCAAGCCACCGGGTCCAGGACTCAAACCGCAGTCGACTACGTGGGAGTCCAGCGACACAGCCATTACGCTGACTGCTGGTCCCTGGGCTGACTTTTTGACTTTGTGTTTTGAGCCATAGGATATGGCAGAAGTGACACCCAAACCTTGGCTTCCAGGGGCCCCTAGCTTCCGTTTTCACACTCTTTGAATTCTGCCATTGTGGGGAAAAGTCCTGGCAAAGATGAGACCCCTTCAGTCATCAGCCACCTCCGGGTCCTCTCCCAAGCCCCAGTCCCCAGGCCCCAAACTGAGTAAGGCTGAGGCTGACCGGGACTGGCTGACCCGCAACTACTGCAAACAGATGGGAGCAGGGAAGAGCCGTTCTAGCTGAGCTCTAACCGTGAGCCAAAGAGGAGCGACAAATGAACGGCTGTCGTTTTAGCCCTTCCGTTTTGGAGAGGACCGTAAAGCAGCAGCACGCCTCACACATGCCTTTTTATCTCCTTCTTCCTAATACACCCTGTCTACTTGTACACTGAGCTGCAAAGTCGCTGCTCTGAGGACTTTGCCCTAATGGAAACTTCCTTGCAAAGCCAGCCACACACAGGGTGAAGTAGATGGCCCTGCCTAATGGGATTCTAAGGGCGTGGAGACCCCCCCTCCCTAAATACCTCCCCCATCCACCTGGTATCTTGCCATTAAAGTTTAATTACTTACATAAAAGCATAAATGCCTATTAAATTTTAAGAGTTCCTTGAAGGGATAACAAGTTTGTGCTTTTGATTTTGCACTTACCATAAAAAGTACACAGGAATAGAAAGTGTCCTTATGTTAGGGGAGAGTGACCATAACATAAGGTCATTTTCCCAAAGGGAAAAAAAAAAATTGTTTCTAATGATTCGTACCAACTGGAATATTAGCTTTTAGAGAAGTAGATGAAATAGTTACATACTTAACTTCAATGTTTAGTTTATTAAATTAATTAAGAATACAAATTTTCGGGCCAGCATGTGGCATAGTGATTAAGGCACTGGACTCCCACGTAGCCCACTGCCGTTTGAATCCTGGGCCAGAGAGAGAGAGAAACAAGCCATAAAGTCTGGGACTCCAACTGCAGTCAGCCATGTGTAACGCCTTAGTAAAAGGGCCGTCAGGAAGCTGGTCTGCAATGATGTTTACACCTTGCAATTGGGAAACTTCCCAAAGAAAAAATTCATTAAATTCGTATTAAATTTCTTTGCTCCTTTTTTTTTTTTCCTACTAAAGTCATCTAAGAGTTCACAATTTCTTAAAGTCAAGTCAGGCTAATGTGTCTTCTCCAAACAGTACTTTGTGTTTCCAAAAAGTCAGAGAGCATCCCATAGTGCACTTGGAAAGGATTTCAACGTACAGCACTCCCTCTTTTTTGACAGTGTTTTTCATTTTTTTTGTTTTTCTGTGTGTTTTTTTTTTTTTAGAGAGGAAATAAAATTTCCTTACGTGACTTCCATGTGAACATATATTCATTCCAGAAATCTCAGGCAATACAGAAAACTAAAGAGGTGAAAGTAAAAATCCAAAACGCTGCCAACAAGAGATCATGTTTCAACAGCTTGCTTTGTTTCTTTTGAGACGTTTTTCTTATTCATTCAATTCAATCAGCTCTTACTACGTAATATTATACTGTAAGCATTGCCCCTATTACAAATTCTCCGTAAGAGCTGCGTCTTTGTTCACTTGTGCATTCAGATGGTCTGAGGAAGCAGCAGCTCCTCACACAACAGCCCCGGACCTTAGAGAGTAGTCTTAGATCCCCTTTTCCCTTTTATCTTTTTGAGCATGTATCCAGATTAACTACACCAAAAGTGAATGAAGAAAAGTCTCTGACCGAAAAAAAAAAAAAAAGAAAGAAAGACAGAATTGGGCTAGCCTGTGGCATGGTGATTAAGGCAGCTGGATCCACATGGCCCACTGCATGATTCCAGTCCCAGACCAGGGAGCTTGAGAAACATGCCTGGCACATGTATGCGCATGCCCAAAATCCCGAGAAGAAGGAGAAATGGAGGAAAAGGGACTGTGGCACGACCATTCTCCATGGAGAGTGTTGTCTCTCTCTTCTCTGCCTCTGTCTCTCTCTCTCTCTCTCTCTTGCAGGTACACATGTCCTCTGGCAAATTGGGAAAAAAAAAGTTTGGGCCACTCCTATGGACTATTAGTAAAGGGAGCCAATTTCCACATAGCTAGCCACACTTAGAATCCTGGCTCCAATATCCTGAAACACATGCCAGGGATGTGCGCACACATGCCCCAAATCCTCACAGAACGGAGAAATGAAGAGGAAGCAACTGTGGCACGCCCACACCCCACCAGGGAGTGCTCTCTCTTTCTCTCTCTCTCTCGCACTCTCGCACTCTCGCTCTTCCCCTCTCCCTCTGTCTCTGGCTAGCACACATGCCCTCTGGCAATTATTAAAAAAAAAAAAAAGACAGACTTGTAAACAATTAATGGTAGAAAATGTGCTAAGGGTTTGAATACAAGTACAGTATACAAAATGCAATGACAACAAAGCACTTCCTCACTCTCTCTCTCTCTCTCCACTATGCAGGGCAATGGCTGGGAAAGCTTCAGGGAGGAGGCAACATTTGAGGGCCTGGGGGTGTACATGCTTTTCAATTGCTTGTCTTTGGGATATTAAGACTTAGTTTTGAAAATACTTGCCAAGTCAGGAGACATTTTCAGTAACCTGTCCCCATCTAGATGCCTGGATCAGAGCCCCTCTGCCGTGTGGAAACTAGCCCAGCCACAACTTTGTCATGAGACAACCGCTGGTGTCCTGGACTAGGGACTCTTCCCTGAGAGCAAGACTGGAAAGGAAGGCAGTGAGCTCTGTGGGGTGCTGGGCCTGAAGGGATGGCATGAAAAAGAAGCCAAGACAAGTGCAAGCACGAAAGACCAGAACAAGCCCGGCCTCCGCCTAGTCTCTCTGGGACCAGCCCAGCCACTTCCATGCTCAACGCCTTGCTTTGCATTTGCGAGTCTCACAGCAACACGGTGACAGCCTCTGCCAGTCTCTCTGGGTCTTTAAAACACACGCAACTCGCTTCCCTCCAGTAAGGTCCCAGAGTTTAGTGGAGACAGTAATGATGGAACTGTACAGAGCCCATGGCCTGGGTTCAAGTCCTGACCCCTCTACCTGCCAGGGGTGAGTCTAGGTTATTCCCAGCCTCCTCTGGGCTCTCATTTCTTCCCTCTAGGTCTGTAGACAAGGCCACAGGCAGATGACAGATGTCCTCCTTTTTTTTAATATTTATTAAATTTTACTTATTCATTAATTTATTGTAATTTGAGAAAGAGACAGAGAGCGAGAAAGGGAAAGTGAGAAAGCAAGCCACCAGGTCCGAGACTCGAACTACGGTTGGCCATGTGGGAGTGTCCAGCACCTTAACAACCATGCCACCTGCTGGTCCCCAGACGTTCTCCTTCTGACACACTGACTACAGACTCTTCACTTTACATCTGTTCCTGACTTTTAGGAGGCCTTTTGGACTTGACCTTGTTGAGTGTCCTAAGTTCAGCAGAAATGGAACAACAAAGTCTGTTTCCTTCTGTCCCAGGCTGGGATACCTGAGCCCATCCCAGGTTCCAGACCCCAGGCTGAGCCAGCTAGGCCAGATATGTAGACTTCCTGTGTCTCGTAAAGAAGGTCACTAAAAATAAAGTCTTAATTCAAATGTCACCTTCTCAGAGGCGTGTCCTGGGGCTTGATACTGACCTCGAGTATTTGTGATAAAACATGTGTGAACCAGAGATGATTATGGAGATTTGGGGGAGCTGTGTAGGAACAGTAAGTGCTCAGTAATCCTTGGGAAACTCTTCTGCCCGATACCTACTTTATTAAAAGGGAGGAGAAAGTAAGTCATAGGGTTAGCTTAGAAGGGAGATTGTGGCCAGCCGGTGGCATGGAGGTCAAAGCAGCTAGATCCTACATGGCCAACTTTAAGGTTCAAGTCCTGGATCCTGAGGCTTGAAAAGCACTCTGGGCATGTGTGCATGCATGCCCAAAATCTCAAGAGGAGAATGAAGAAGGAGAAATGATTATTGCATGACCACCCCCTGGGGTGGGGGGTGCTTTCTCACTTTCCCTCTCTCTGTCTCTCTCTAGTGAGTGGATACACGCTATAGCAAAAACTTAAAATAAAAGGGGGTGGCAGTCGGGAAGAGAGATTGGATTAGTGAGCTGCTGGGCATCCGAACCTATCAACAGAGAAAATACTTCATGGGCTAGAGGGCAGAGAAGCAGAGAGTCCTCCCACGAATCTATATTAGAATCTCCAGAAAGTTTTCATTTATGTTTGGAAGAATATTTGTTGTGCTTATTTGAGATTTATGACGAAAGAAGAATACTGCCAATGGACCTTTGAACGGATAACTAATTGGCAAACAAGCTGAGCTCTACACTCAGCTCTCACATTTATCACCGACTCATTGTTTCTAGGAAACCTATTCAGTTTTTGTCACATCAGTGTATCCACCAGTAAGGTGTGGGGACAACCTGCGTCTTAGGAATGTAAGAATCGCATGAAATGGCCACTGCCCGTCAGGAGAGCCACCGCACAAACACTGCTCAAGTCCAAGGAGTTCATAATGAAAAGCTCTACCACAGCTGCCTGTGGGAGGGAAAAGACTAGGTCATAAAGTCTCATGCAGTGGGCCAGCCAGTGGTGTGCTGGTGAAGGCAGCTGAATTCCATATGGCTAACTGAGCGGTTTGAGTCCCAGACCCAACAGCTTAAAAAACACACTGGACTTGTGTGCATGCATGCCCAAAATCCTGAGAGCAGAATGGAGAAGGGATTGTGGCGTAGCCATCCTTCCTGAAGGGCGATATCTCACTTTCCCTCTCTTTCTCCCTCCTGTCTCTATGTCTCTTTCCATGAGTGCACGTGCCCTATAGCAAACACACACATCAAAATATATATATATGTATATATATATATACATATATATATGAAGTAATTTATGAAGTAACCAAAGAAAAAGAGTAGGTGGGAATACTGAATGGCCTGAGGTATCAAAGAAATTTGGGACTAGGGAATGAAATTTTTAAAAAAGGAAATATAAGACGCAGCCGAAACACAGTATACTATCAAAATAATAATAATAATTTTAAAATCTCATTTTCAAGGATATAATAATCACTATGGAGGAGCAGCTGACCTGGCTCTGTATTCTCATGGTTAAGGGAGCCAGACCCCATCTGGCTGACAGGGGTTCAAATCATGGCTTCCACAGCTTGGAAAACACTCCGGAGTATATGTGTGTGTGTGTCTAAAATTGCAATAGGATGGAGAAAGAGCAGGGAAGGGATTGTGACGTGACCACGCTCCACTGAGAAGTGCTTACTCCCTCTTTCTCTGGTGAGCACACATGCTCTATGGCAATTATAAATCAATTTGTTAATTAATGAAAAAGCACAACTTTTAAAACCAGTGCTGTTAAACTGAGTTTTGCATAAAAATAACAGTCTATTAAAACGGGGAAAGCAGGGCCAGCAGATGACATCATAATTATGTTGCTGGACTCCCACATAGTCAGCCACAGTTCAAATCCTGGACCCAGCTACTTAAAATCCATGCTGGGCGTGTGCATGTGCATGCCCAAAGTAGAGAATGGAGGAGAAGGAATTGCAGCATGCCCATCCCCCCTGGGGGCGTGATTTCTCGCTTTCTGTCCCTCCAGCAAGCACACACACTTTATAGCAAAAATATCCCTCTAAAAGAACCAGCAGATGGTGTGATGGTTACGTGGCTCGACTCCCACATAGTTGTCTGCAGTTTGAGTCCCAGACCCGAGGACTTAAAACTCATATCGGGCATGTGTGTGCGCCCAAAATCCCAAAAAGAGAATGGAGGAGAAGGAATTGCAGCATAACCCTTCCCCTCTGGGTGTGTGTGTGTGTGGGGGGGGTGATTTCTCGCTTTCTGTATCTCTGTCTCTCTCTGTCTCTCTGGAAAGGACACGCATCCTATAGCAAAAATCTCTCTACAAAAAAAAAAAAAAGAAAGAAAGGAAGGAAGAAAGAAAGGAAGGAAGGAAGAAACTGGCAAAGAAGGCTAAGAAGAGGTGGAGTGGGGGCAGTGAAGTGACGATGATGTTAAGGAAGTCTTAGGCTCTCCCGACCTCTGAGCACAGCAGACTCTGGAAAGCCCATGGTCCACACTGGCGGAGGCTGGGAATGGGTTGCTGTGTCAAGAACCTATTGGGCACCTATCTCTCTTGCTCAGGAAAGACATAAACAGATAAACTTGAAAAACTAGAAAAAGAAGATGCCGAATTAAATGAGGAATAGGAAGTAAACCAGTCATGAGTGTGGAGGGTGTCCCGTAGGCATCTTTCTCTTTCATTAATTTTTTCTTCTTTGTTTTAATTAGACAGAGAGAGAAGGAAAGTGAGAAAGCACCTACCCCGAGGGGGATGGTCACACGGTACTCCCTTCTCCTCCATCTCTCCCTCCTTTGGGGATTTTGGGCACATCCACACAAGCATCCCACGTGTTTTTCAAACAGCTAGGTCCTGAAATCAAACCGTCTGGTCGGCCATGTTGGGATCCAGCCACTTTAACCACCATGGCACCAGCCGGCCGGTCACTAACTTTTCACTCCTTTTCCTTAAGTAAATCTTTGCAAGTTATTGCCCATTGCTCCTGACTTTTAAAAATTGCCTTATCGAGTCATGAAGCTAAGGTTCGGTTGCTTCAACAGTAAATGAGCTCACTGAAGGGTAGTGGTTCATGAGGATTTAAGAAACTACAAGGGGATTTCAAAAAAGCCATGGAAAAATGAAATTGAAGCACTGGTTTATTTCGGTGCAAAGAATTTGGAGATCTATCTATAGCTTTTTTCATAATACACCTTTTCCATGAACTTTTTGAAGATCCCTCAGAATAGCCCAAGAATCAGAATGTGTCAGCATTTACTGAGAGTTGTCCAGGGAGAGAGACTCCGGACTCCTTCCTGTTTGGACTTTAAATCATTGCCTTCGGAGATTCTCTTCGAGCTGAATGGATAAAATGGATTTTTCTAATGTGTAAAATTGAGTACCAAATTCTGAACCCAGTGTAAGAGCACAGAAATGAAGTAACCTTTCCTCTCTCAATGCCACGTCACAACTCTCCAATGTATAACGCTCCGGCTCACCTTCCCTGTTACGAAGTCACCCCTAGCCAGGCCCGATTACAGACTCAAATAGATCAGTCATTTTGTCTATCCGTGAGTGGGGTTCTTCAACTGTGACTTCAGGAGAAACAAAAATATTATTAGGTCGTCGGGGAAGTCATGACGTATTTTTCTATGTTTTCCTATGCAAAAACTGCATCATGACTTTCCCAATAACCCAATGGTTTTACTTTGTTGTTGTTATTATGACCTGGACAAGCTAATGAACCCATTTTACTAAACAATTTGCTGTGAATCTCAAATACCTGGTATGCCAAACGGGTGTCATTTTCTTCTGACCTCCGATCTCTCTGGCCCAGAGTGGCTAAGTCAACATATTTATGTGTGTCTTCAAAGTCTTTTGTCCATACCTGTTCTCTGGGCATTTTTCACTCACGTAGCCACTTATAACACGCACAACATAGGTGCCTTCCAGATGACATCTGAATTAACTTAATGGCCAGTCATTAAATTATGAGGTTTTACAACTCTCACTAAAAAAGACTTGTTTGTTTGTTTGTTTTTAACTGTTCCTACTGTTTTCCATTTCCCAGTGCTGGTCTGTAGAATACACAGAAAAATACTATTAGGAGACAAGTTACACGTACAGATTTCTAGAGTCCATTCTCAAAGATGGAGATTCAGAACGGCTGGGGCAAGGCCCAGGAATCTGTATTTTTCATATATCTTATAAGGAGTCCAAGAATGGACGAGGGGATGGTAACTGCAGGTGTGCCTGTTACAAGTACCGACTGCCAGAGGTCAGGGGTCAACTCCCACTTGTCCTTTCCTATGCACACCTCCAGTGACTTCCTCTCCCTTTGCCTCACGGGCTATTTGGGGTCTGGCGGGTGGGGATACCCATGGCATTGCCGTGAGGATTAAATGAGTGAGCACCCGTTGATCCTCGAAACAATATTAATACTTTGAACCTGCATCACGAGTACTCATAAAATCTGAACTATTTCTTGTTTCATATACCTCTATGTATTGTTCGAAAGGGTTCTGATTTTTCAAATAATTACTTTTACAATTTTTGAAAACTTAACGCTTCCCCAGGGATTTCAACATCAGGAGAGATTTGCACAAACCCTGCTCTTCCCCAGGATTGGTACCGTCGGCTGAAGGAACCCTCTCCTGCCCTATCCGTTCATGCATTTAGCTGTGTTACGCGGTCCTTGGTTTTCCCCACCCCATAGCCCTTCTGCTGCCAGGCCAGATCAACTTCTATTCTCGGAAGTGGCCTCTTGAACATCTGCTCCTTCAGGGCCAGCCTTGCGCCTCAGGGAAAACTAAGCAAGGCTACCCTAAATGCGTGCCCAGACGCCACGTCACTGCTCCTGCTTCTTCCCTCCTATCCTGCTGGTCAGCCTGTTCCTTAGGCCCTGCCCCAGCCCCCACGTCCCATGATGCCATGTCACAGAACCCCATGCCTTGCCTTTCCTCTTCCTTTTCCAGCCTGTCTTCCAAATTCTATACAAGTTCATTCGACCCATGGAGACGGACCCATGTCTAGTTATTTCCTCATTGTGTTTTAGCTCTTAGTACTAACCTTGGCACAAGAGTAGTACCCAAGAGCACATTTTCACGGACGAACATACGAATGGCTCCCCCAGGTACCAGGTCCCTGAGGGTGTCTGCGTGCAGTCTCCCACCCGTGGCAGGCTGCAGCTTACACAGCAGAAGGGTCTAAGGATCCGAGGGCTCTGCACAAAGGAGAAATTCGCTTCTGGGTACGTTCCATTAGAAGGACAACCCCACATGAAACAAAGTGACCACGTCTTTGGGTTGGTTTTTGTACTGCCACTTGGCACTATCCCATCATAGCTGCAGGAACAGGAATGAAATTATCATGTTTCAAGAGGAACCCAGTCTGGGACCAGCAGTTAACGTAATGGCTATGTCGCTGGATGCCCATGTAGTCGACCGCGGTTCGAGTCCCTGACCCAGTGGCTTGAACTCACACCGGGTGCATGTGCGTGCGTGCCCAAATTCCCAAGAGGAGAATGGAGGAGAAGGGATTGCAGCGTGGCCGGGGGGGCACTCTCTTGCTTTCTGTCTCTCTGTCTCTGTCTTTCTGGCGAGCGCACATGCCCAGTGAGAAAAAATCTCTCCAAAAAAAGAGGAATCCAGTCTGTTCAACTACCACCATTCCATTAGGAACATCTTCGAGCAGACTTAACGCTTCCAGTTTTTCCTGGCCACCCCCAACCCAGACCCGCACATGCCTGAGCAGCCAGTGGATCAACTCTCCCGCCTTCCCAGGAGGAGGTCCTCTGTGAAGTGGCTTGTGGGGCCTGACCACTGGACAAAATGAAATGGCCATAGCTTCAAATTGATTTTAAAAGGTTCCTGTGATGTGAAGGTGAGTTAATAAATGTTTTTTTCTAGCAAAATAAGCCACATACATTTGAAGCTTTTGAGCTTCTTGGATGAGATGTATAATAATGTTATCTTTCATGTTAAGGTAGCAGTGAAAATGAATCATGCTCCAAACTCCAATAAAAATACAGGCATTTTACCCAGTTCCTTCTCTAAATCTTAGCCCATCCATTTCCACCCTCGAAAGCATATTGATTCCCATTATCTAGCAGAAGATAGAAGAGACTAGCATGAATTTATTCTGGCTTCCTTTGCCACCTAAGATACATTGCTTTATTTACATCTGCTAAATATTACATTTCAGTATTTTGAGTTCACTTTTAGTTTCCCCATTTGCTTCTCAAATTTTTTATAGTCCCTCAGCATGAAGAAAAAAGGACAATTAAAATACACAGTTTTCTGGGCTGCCCGTGGTGTGGTGGTTAAGGCAGCTGGATCCCACATGGCCAACCCCACAGTTTAAGTCCCAGGCCCAGTGCCTTGAGAAACACACTAGGCACGTGTGCAAGTGTGCTCCAAATCCTGAAAGGAGGGTAAAATGGAAGAGAAGGGATCACAGCTTTCTCTCTCCGTCTTTCTCCTACCCATACCCCCGCCCCATGCATGTACTGCTGGCAAAATTGAAATTAAGGAAAAAAAAAAATGCGTGCTTGCTGACAAGTTACTCTTGTGATGCTGAGATCGTATTTGCTTCTCTTTAATCCTCCCTTACTAAATACATCTCTGAGAAGTGACTTCATGCCTTGTGCAACGCACCACACCCTGCAAAGTGAAGGCTTAGCAGGGCAGTGACTACAACCCTGCTGCCTTTGCGTCATGCGGCTGGCTGGAGCCCTCGTATTAAAGATAGCATCTGCCCGTCTCTCTTCCACTGCCATTTCCGAGAGTCACAAAGCATAGCCTGCATGTCTTAGGCTTCTCTTTAAAAGCAGGAAAAGCCATTGCCACAGGATGCACTGTATTTGTCTAGTGTCACCGTAACGTGTTGCAGTCTTTGCTTCCCGGCTTGCAAAGACGCCCAGCGCCACTCTGGCCGTGCTCCCACAGGTCAGATGCATGCCTGACTTGCACTTTATTGTCCCTGCGCCTGCAGAGCTTGTCTCAGCCAAGATTCTGCTGTTCGCAGTCACCGTCCCCTTCTCCTTATTCCTTTTCTCCAATAATAATCAGGCATCTTCAGTCTGAGAGAATTCTAGCAAAACTCCCAAGTTATTTGCGCATCCCCCACCCCCCAAAACAAAACAAAACAGAACAAAAACAGCTGAACAAGACTTTTCAAATACAAGTAACACAATTTTTTATTTCTTTCATCTAACTTTTCACTGTGAAAAGAACAACCTTGGGACCAGCAGGTGGCATGGTGGTTAAAGGCACAGCATTCCCACATGGGAGACCATGGTTTAAGTCCTGGACCTGGCGGCTTGCTCTCTCACTTTCCTCCCCTACCTTCTCTGTCTGATCAAACTGAAAAATAATATAATAGTAATAAAAATAAAGTTAAATAAAATATTTTTTAAAAAAGAAAAGAAAAGAAAAGAACAACCTTTGGTGAGCCAGATGGTGGTACAGCAGTAAAACAATGCTTTGAGAGGCTGGCCCACAGGGGAGGGCCCAGGTTTGCATCTGGAAACTTCCCTGAGTACACTAGGCACTTGTTTGTCCGTGACCCAGGGCTGGCTGCAGGCTGAGAATGAGATGCGGCATCAGGATCTGGCTGAGAATGAAGAGTGCTGTCTCTGCTTCTCTCTCTCTTTTTCTCTCTTACTCATGAAAGGAAAAACAAAACACTTAAAAATCATTTCTAAAACAGATACAAAACCATCAACTTTAGACAGAGTGGCACATGCAGCTCAGATGCTAGACTCCTCGGGCTGGGACCACATGGAGGTCCAAGTTCAACTCCCAGTTCAACCTAGGGCTAAGCTCGACGTCCTGTGCCCAGCATCCCAGCACTCCAGGAGGCTGAGGCAGGAGGGCTGCAAGCTCAGGGCTGTCCTGAACAACATAGCAAGACACTGTCTTTAAGTCTGAAAAATTAAAAAAAAAAAAAAAGAGCTGGTAGGGACTAGCAGTTAGTGTAATGGCTATGTCACTGGACTCCCATGTAGTTGACTGCGGTTCACGTCCCGGACCTGGTGGCTTAAAACTCACACCGGGCACGTGTGCATGCGTGCCCAAGATCGCAAGAGGAGAATGGAGGAGAAGTGATTGAGGCGTGGCCAGCCCCTGGGAGGTGATTTCTCGCTTTCTGTCTCTCTGTCTCTCTCTGTCTGGCGAGCACACGTGCCCTATAGCGAAAACCTCTCTAAAGAAAAAAAGAGCTGGGAGTCTGGCACACACCTGTTGGTCCGGCTGGGAGGCTGAGGCGGAAGGATCACGTCTCCTCAGTGAGACAGGGGAAGAAAAGAAAAAATAGACTTGAGAAATGATAGAAGGACAAACATAAAGGATAAAAATTGCGCGGGATGGTTTGCCAGGTCCCCGCAGTTCTTATTTTGTTTCCTTAACACTGGCCACGCCTCCCACGTGTCCTTTACTACTTACTTGGTGTCGCTTTCATGTCTCGTTTTTGGGGTTTTTTTAATGTCTTTTTTAACAGCTGGGGCTGTTAAATTGAAGCATAACTGATGTACCATAAACTTCACTTGTTTTAACTGTACGATTTTTAGTCAGTTTGCAGAGCCACACGACCCACCACAATCCAGTTCTGAACACGTCTCTAAAGGTCCCTGTGCTCCTTTCTCCTTCCGAGGCGCTTAGTCACTGGCCACTTCTCTGTTCTCATTCCCTAGGTGACCTCACCTGGTCTCCACATATTAAACACCAGGTACACGGTGATGACTCTCCAATCTACACCTCCGCCCTGAACCTCTCCCCTAAGCTCCAGACTCATCTCTGCTTAGATGCCTAATAGGCATCTCCAACAGGAAGCCCCAGAACAAGTTTTGATCTTCATCTAAAACTGCTTCTCCCCTGGTCTTCCCTAAGTGAGTTACTGGCAACTCTTTATTCTGTTTTGTTGTTGCTGCTGCCAGAGGATATGCGTGCTCATCAGAGAGAGAAAGAGAGAGCGGAAGAACCCCCAATGGGACACAATCCCCCCACCATCATTTTCCCTGTTTCCCCATCCCATCAGTGTTTGGTGCATGCGTATATATGCTCCTGGTGTGTTTCTCAAGCTGCAGGGACAAGAATTCCAATTGTGGTTGGCCACACGCACAGGGCTTACCCACTGCCCTGCCAGGCCAGCCCCACCTCTTCATTTCTGCGGTTCATACCCAAACCCCTGGAGTCAGCCTTGACTCCCCTTTCTTCACACCCAACAGCAACCTACCAGAAATCCTACTGATACTCCTGTAGAGTCGATCCAGCATCGAGCCACTTCCACACCTACACTGCTACTGCCAGGTCTACACCACCATCTTCCTCACCCGGGCTATCACAATAGCCCCATTCCAGGTCTCCTGCCTCCTTCCTTACTCCCAACACTCCCAAGAGCCAGAGTGGATCCTTTCACAAGTTAAGTCAGACCACATCACAACTCTACACACAACCCTGCAATGACTTCCCATCCCACGCGGGACAAAAGCCAGCATCCTTACAGTGGCCTCTTGGCCCCCTAAGTCGCCTGCTTTCCCCTTGTTCATTCTGCTTTGGACTCACTGGCTCTTCCTCAGGAACTTGGCCCTCCCTGCCTGAGAGATGGTTCCCCAGTACATTCCCTGGTTAATGTCTTTATCTTTTAAAGTCTCTGCTTGAATCTCACTTCCCAGTGAAGGCTACTCTTACCACTCTATTTAACACCACAACCAGCCCCTGCCCCCTGTACTCTCAATCCCCCGACCTTGTTCTACTTCGTCTTTCTCTCTCCTCTCTCCCTCTTTCATTGTGTTGTTGCTGTTTTTGCTATTTCTGATAGTCTGTGCACACACACGCTGGAGTGAGAGAGAGCGCCCTCTGCAGAGATTGGACATGCTGCGATCCCCTTCCTCTGGTCTTCCAGCCGGCTGGATCCTGGGCACTTGCACATGCCCGGTGAGTTTCAGGATGCCCAGGCCAGTGACTCCAACTGCCGTTGCCACAGGGGCCCAGCTCCTATACAAGCAGCACATCACTGCTACGCCCCGGGCCCGGGCCCTACTTTCTCTTCTTGCATGGTATGTTCTATCCTTTCTGTTACTCTAAATTTAATGTGAAGGAGCAAAAGGCCAGAAAGAGCCAAGACAATTCTGAAGATGAATAAGGAAGGATACTACCCTTCCCAGATAGGAAACATTTTATGACTTTTTAATAAGTGCAGTCATTCAAAGAGAATAGCAGCAGGGTAAAGCTGGAAGTATGGGCCATAAATGAACACACAGTCGTATCTGCTACGTGACTATTAAAGAGCATGTGTATAGCAAAAGACACAATGACCAAGTTACAAAGTTGTCCACGAAGCCAGCCAGGCGGTATGGTGGTTAAGGCAGCTAGATCTCACATGGCTGACTACACGGTTCAAGACCAGGACCTGGCAGCTTGTGCACGCATGCCCAAAATTCGAAGAAGAGAGTGGAGAAGGAACTTTAGCTTTCTCATCCCCCGTAAGGGGTGCTTTCTCACTTTCTTTCTCCTCCTGTTTCCGGCAAGCACACATGCCCTGTAGTAAACTTAAAAAAAAAAAAAACAAGGGAAGGGGGGTTGCCAAGGTCTAAAAGATGATACATATACTTGAAAATAACTGGTTTTCAGTACTTACATATTTTTCAATTCACTAACAATCGAAAAGACATGAAATAACCCAATGGGAACATTTCTAATGTTTTTAAAAGACGAATGTTGAAATATAAGATTAGTTGGTCAATTCATGGAAGAGGAGATTTATCTGGCCAGGGTACATGTGAGAATGTAATCACTGTTACTAAAGGGACATGCAGGTCAGATGACTGTGCTCCCCAACTGCCTCCATAAAACGTAAAAATAAGCCTGGCAATACAGTGTCGTTCGGAAGGATGAAAGGGAAATGAAGCCGTTACATACCCTGGTCGGTGGCATAAACTAAACTGATCTAGCTACTGAGGAGAACAATTTGGCGCCATCCAGTAAAGTTGGAAACATATATCCTAGAACTCAATAGGTCCACTTTAAGAAGTACACCTAGAGAGACTCTCACATACGTACATTCAATTGTGTGCAAGTATGTGCATGGCAGTTCTGCTGACAATCACAAAAAGTAATGATAAAAACATTTTCCTGTGTAGGGCCAGCTAGTGGCATGATGGTTAAGGTGGCTGAAACCCACATAGCTGACTTCACAGTTCAAGTCTCAGACCTGGTGGGTTGAAAAAACATGCTGGGAATACATGTATTCATGCCCAAAATCTCGAGAAGAGAATGAAAAGGAAGGGCCACCTTTAGAGAATGATCTTTCTCTCTCTCTTTCTCTCTCCCTGTCTCTCTCACAAGTACACACACTCTATAGCAAAAGGAAAAAAAAAATGGGGACCAGCAGTTGGCATAGTGGTTAAGGCTGAACTCCAATATGGCCAACGACAGTTCAAGTCCCAGACCCAGCTTGAAACTCACACCAGGTGCTTGTACATGCATGCTCAAAATCCCAGGAGGAGAATGGAGGATAAGTGATTGTAGTGTGGCCATCCCCTTGGGGTATGATTTCTCACTTTCTCTCCGTCTCTCTCTGTGTCTGCAGTAAGCACATGTACTCTATAGCAAACGTCATTTAAAAAAAAAAATTCATGGGGCTGGCAGGTGGTGTGGTGGTTAAGGGTGTTGAACTACCACATGGCTGACAGTGGCTCGAGTCCCAGACCTAGTGGCTTGCTTTCTCACTTTCCCTCTTTCTCTCTCTCACTCTGTCTCTCTCTGATCAAATTAAAAACAAATAAAGTTCAATAAAATAATTCTAAAAAAATTCATGTCCATCAACAAGAGAATGTATAAATAAGTTGTGATATGT
The DNA here is from genome assembly GCF_000334495.1 of Tupaia belangeri chinensis. Classification (NCBI taxonomy): domain Eukaryota; kingdom Metazoa; phylum Chordata; class Mammalia; order Scandentia; family Tupaiidae; genus Tupaia; species Tupaia belangeri. The sequence goes on from NW_006159576.1 coordinate 437,692, forward strand.
GAAATAAATTCACCAGTACAGTAAATTTCAAAAACATGTTATGAACTGAAAGAATACAACATGAAAATGCATATATTGAATAGGATATTAATTATTCTAATTTTTGTAATAATATAAAATATTGTTTCTAAATGTAAACACACCTACAAAAATAAATTGCATACAGTATGTAGAAAATGTATATGTACTTTACAGTAGATCACAAAATGGCCACAATTTTCTCTCCTCCTAGGAACCCATCACTGCTTTACAATGTGACTTGACTACTCTCACAAAAAGCAGTCTGTTTTCCCATCTTAACCTGGTGTCTGTAACTTGCTCTCACCAACAGAATGGAGGACAAGCAATGTTTGCCTGACGCCTTGCACTCTTCCATTCTCCTTTCCCTCTTGGAAGCTTGCTGCTACCTCATGAATAAGCCTGGGCAAGCCTGCTGGACGATGGGCAACCTAGACCCAGGCAGCTCCACTGACCACCCTGACTGCCAGACTGATGATTAAGGCCATACCAAGACAAGCCAACCCGTTGATCTCTGGTCGGCCACAGACATGCCAGCAAGCCAAGCTAAGGCTAGCCTAGGACAGCTCATAGTGGTAGAACCACCTTGCTGCCCTGGGCTCATTCGCATGAAATAATACGGCATGATTACTTTAAATCACAAAGTCTGGGGAGTGACTTTTTAAATACTGTGATAAATATCTGGTTATGTTGGTCTCTTATCGTGTTGCTCAACAGAAATACCTGAGACTGGGGGATTTATGAAGAACAGAGTCTTGTTGGGTTCATGACTCCGGCGGCTGAGAAATCCGAGAGTATGGGGATAGGATCCGGCCAGCCTCTGGTGCGAATGTCACAAGATGGCTGACAGAAGCAGGACGGAAGGCTAGTGTATGCGAAGACAGAGACCTGAAGGCAGCGCTTTAAAACAACCTCTTCTCATGGGAACTAATCTCTTCCCACACAAGCAAGAACTCATTTCTTTTTAAGAGATAGTACTAGTCTATTCGTGAGGGTGGTACTTCCATGATTCCAACACCACCCACTAGGTCTCATTCTTAAAGTCTCTCCACTTCTCAACACCATTATACTGGAGATCGAATACTGAAACATGAACCTTTGGGGGACAAACCATTATCCAAACCATAGTATTGATGTATATACCATCTTCAGAATAATGAACTCTAAGAAAAGAGAGAAGAGTATCAAGGGAGAGGGAAACTTTATGTATTTATTTATTTTTGCTATAGGGCACATGTGCTCGCCAGAGACAGACAATGACAGAGAGAGAAGAGGGACAGTGAGAAAGCACCCTCTGGGGGGATGGCCACATCACAATCCCTTCTCCTCCATTCTCCTTTTGGGATTGTGGACATGCATACACACCAGCATGTCTCTCAAGCCGCCGGGTTCAGTACTCAGATCACAATGTCAGTCATGTGCGATCCAACTGCCCTAACCTCCACATCATCTGCTGGCCCCCACTTCACCTTTTGCACTTAATTTTTAAGGGCTTCCAAGCACTCAACTTCAATGTTAAATCTGGGTAGCAGTAACCTGGAAATCTATTATATTTGTTTTCAGAATTACTCTGGTTATTTTAAATACTGCCTAATTTGTTTAAAGACTCTTGCTCCATTCCTTCCATTTTTGTCATGTTTCTATGAATATAGAAGAAGTAGACATGATGACAAGGCCTGGCTCATCCTTGGGTTTTCATGTAGAGTGGCTACACAGAAACTTGGAAACATTAGACCTTGACTTATGTAACTGACCTCATGAACCACAATGACTCAGTCTAACCAAATATTTTGTCACACCCCATTCTGTGGTAGCATATAAACAAGGACTACAAGAAAAATATCAAATCTTCAATTCATCAGAACTCAAGAAAAAAATTTCTTTTATGAAAAAACAAAAGGTCTGTTTTTAGGAGAAAACCCATATCCAAGATGTTCTTTGCTTTTCAGATTAAGTCCTGAGGTCAGGACTGTTTCAAACTGATTTTCTCATGCTCATCTTTAAGAAAGAAGAGTGAATGTACACATCGAAGAAATATTGTCATCAAAGATTGAGGTAAAATGAGTTTTCTATTTGATCTTCATTTTACCAAGAATATAATCGTACATCCTGGCTAGCAATGCTGATTTTGTTGAAATAAAATTGTTTTTGTTTCAATTTTGCTACACAATAAAATTTCAAGACAGAAAATAAAAGACACTCTTACTGTAAGACAATGTAAGAAATTATAAAGATTATAAAGGAATAATAAAGAATCTGTGTAGGAGCTGACAGGTGGTATGGTGGTTAGGGCAGCTGGACTCCCACATGGCTGACTATGGTTCGAGTCCCAGACCTAGCAACTTGCTTTCTCACTTCCGCTCTCTGTCTCTCTCTGGTAAACTTCAAAAAAAGAAAATTAAAATAATGACAATGAATAAAATTAAAGCAAAAAAAAAAAAAAAAAACCTGTGCAAAACTATGCCTGTCCATCAATTCCATGTCCCCAGCATAACCCGTTGGAAAAGTCCTATCAATCTTCACAAGGCAACAGATCTCTAAGAAGCCAACATCTCTGGATTCTTCACAGGATCCTTTCACCCTAAACCTCACAACAGAATTAAAGGAAGGACAGATCTGAACCTAAACTTTGTTTGAAAACACAAGCAAGCTATAATCAATTCCTCCAACACCTAGAGCCAGGAATACAAAGGCTTCCTTTACGTGGAAAAGAATGGAAAGGTCTGGAGCCAACATGGTTCCAGGTGGTAAGAGATAAGAAAAGGGATTTGGAGCCAAAAGACAAGGTCATAAGAAGAACTTGGACTAGCCATATAGGAGACAGACACACAAAGAAAGAAGAAAATAATAGCTCGTCTTTTGCATAGAAAAACGTGTCACAACTTTCCAGACAACCACCATATTCTCTGAAGTGAGTTACGTCACATGCGAGGCCAGGCAGCTGAGTCGGGGCTGCACAGAGCTGAACGTGAATTCATGTCATTTACAAGCATGAGTGAAAGGCTAACCCCTTCTAATGTACTGACCTACTGGACATATTAGCAGCCCACTCTCCTTTCTGCTTCTCATACTATCATAAGTGACTATGATAGTCTGTTAACTAGGTTTTCAGGTTTAATTTCAAAGAAAGAATGACTGTTGTACTTCGAACATAGCATAACAGAAGGTCAATATGGTAGAGTGAACCAAAACAGCAAAATCACTTCTCCCACTGTGTAAGAAAATGAAAATCAAAAACATATAACATAATTAAAAATGTATATAGTGTAGGGCCCAGCAGGTGGTGTGATGGTTAAGGGCACTGGACTCCCACATGGTCAACCATGGTTCAATCTTGGACCTAGTGGCTTTCTCTCTCTCTCTCTCTCTCTCTCTCTCTCTCTCTCTCTCTCTCTCTCTCTCTCTCTCTCTCTCTCTCTCTCATTCTTGTTCTGTCCCTCTCTGGTCAAATTAACAATAAGTAAATAAATAAATGCTAAATAAAATAATTATTTTTAAATGTATATAGTGTTTAATATGTACTAAGCATTATTCTAAGGACTTTATACATTTTCATTTATTTCATAATATAATCTCTTTATGAAAAACATTTTGATTATTCCCATGTTACAGATGTGGAAACTGAAGGAGGACTCAGACCTAGAAAGTAAATCATCTTTCTAAGCTGCTCAGAACGTGAGGCTTATTTAACTTTCAAGGGCCCTGCGCAGGCGTGGGTTATGCACACAGTTATGTAGACTGCCCTGTGGAAGATTCTAGGTATTTACCAGGTCCCCCCATCCAGTGTCCTCTCGTTTACCCTGTAAGTAAGGGATGGCAGTTTCCAGACAACTTGTAAGTTCCCTCTTCTTGCCCTTCTCTTTGTTACACAGACCAGCTCTCTCCATAGCCCTTGTGATGGCCACATGTCCAGGAAACCAGTGTGTGCATTCAGTGAGTCCATCCTAAGCCCAGGTTCACGTAAACCACTTCTGCTTCATTTAGTATGCCTCAGCCTTCTTTTTAAGTTCACACTCATCCTACGCTATAGCTAAGTGCTAGCCCACGATTTGACCCCACCGGTAGGAATCCAGAGCACCTCTTCAATCACCATACGACAGGCCCTGGACAAGATAGGCAAATAAGAACATGAAAGGCAAGAAGGAAAAGGCCCACCACTACCAAAGAAAGGGTTAAACTTAGGCCATAAACAAATAAATAAATAAATAAAAAGAAGGGACTGAGGGAGTATACTGATCCTGTTCCCACTTAAGGGAAGCAATATTGAATTCACATTTTGAGTCAAAAAAATACAGAAAAGTCTTCATAATATACTTCCCCTGCCTCTCACCTCAAAAAAAAAAAAAAATTGGAAATAAGTGTAGCAATGAGTAAACAAGCAATGTTAGGAACAGTTAGATATTCCAGGTCTTGGGACCAGCAGTTGACATAATGGCTATGTCCCTGGACTCCCATGTAGCTGACCGCAGTTCGAGTTCCAGACCCAGGGGCTTAAACTCACACCGGGCATGTGTGCGTGCGTGCCCAAGATCCCAAGAGGAGAATGGAGGAGAAGGGATTGCGTCATGGCCATCCTCCCTGGGAGTGATTTCTCATTTTCTGTCTCTCTGTCTCTATCTTTCTGGCACCCGCATGCACCCTATACTGAAAACCTCTCAAAAAAGGAAAAAAAATAGATATTCCAAGTCTTACCATTTTCCAGAGCTCTATGAAGAACTAGAAAAATTAACTATACTCAGGACCAGCAGTTAGCATAATGGCTATGTCACTGGACTCCCATGTAGCTGACCGCAGTTCGAGTTCCAGACCCAGGGGCTTAAACTCACACCGGGCATGTGTGCGTGCGTGCCCAAGATCCCAAGAGGAGAATGGAGGAGAAAGGATTGCGGCATGGCCATCCTCCCTGGGAGTGATTTCTCATTTTCTGTCTCTCTGTCTCACTCTGTCTTTCTGGCGAGCACACACACCTTATAGCATAAACCTCTCAAAAAAAAGAAAAATGAACTAAACCCAACAATAAAAATACGACTAACCAGTTCGACTGCTCTATGGTGTAGAATATTTAGCATACCCACAGATGAGAAAATAAGCGTGGGTCTTCCAACGGAAACTACACATTGTTCCAATCTCAATACGTGGCCTACAAACCATACTCAAAATATAAAAGAAACAAACTAAAAAATACAAATCAAACAAAAAATACAAAACAAACAGAAGAGGAATAAATCTCATGTAAGGTGGAAAACATCCATTAAAAATAAGCAGTATACACACCAGTCACGTGTGTGTGTGCCCAAAATCCCAAGAGGGGAGTGGAGGAGAAGGGATTGCAGCATGGTCATCCCCCACTAGGGTGGTGACTTCGTGCTTTCTGTCTCTCTCTGTCTCTCCAGCAAGCACCTTATAACAAAATAACTCCCAAAAAAGAGGAAAAAATGAGCCTGATAAAAAGTAATCATATAACATGGCAGGTACACACACACACACACACACACACACGCACACACACACAGAATAGGACATACGGAAAAGCAAATGAAGAATCCCATCTAGAGAAAAACCCAACCCCAGAAAAATTTCCCATGAGTGTTTTCACTGCAAACCACTAAGTGGACAAAAATTCAATCAAACACGAACTTAAATGAATAAAACCAGAGGACAAAACAATAAAATAAGATGAAAAGATCGTTTGTAGCATTGAGAAAACCAGGTGAGCAACAAAGCAGGCCCCGGGAGTAGGAGGTCTACCAAGTAAAACCTCTTGGACAAATCCAAGCCACCACTTATTTTTATCAAGTTTTAGTAGAAAATAGCCACATCGATTCGCTACATATTATGTCCACAGCTGCTTTTGCCCCGGAACACCAGAGTTGAGTGGTTGGTTGCATCAGAAAACAGAAAAATCACAAAATCCATAGTGTTTATCAAGAGACCTTTAAGAAAAAGTTTGCCAACCGCTGCACTAGAAAATTGGTACCTACGAAGAAGCTGGGCCCTCCTGCCTGGCCTCTTCTACCTCACTTCTGTGCTGCTGTTTTCTGGTTATACCCTGAAACCGAACGCTCAGTAGTGTAAGTGCAATCTGAGTGGTGGCTCATAGACTGACCTTCCTGATCTTCAAGCCAGGCCCCTGAGAACTGTCATATTCTTACACGCCTTGAAAACTGTGGACTTCTTACCCTTAACTTGAGTCAAGTAGCTTCAATAATACACAATTATAGCAGCTAGTGTTTAATGCTATGTGCTAGGTAACATTGTGCTCTCCTCAAAATATAGGAAAAAATGATAAAGATGATCTATTGGGACCAGCAGTTAGCATAATGGTTATGTCACTGGACTCTCATGTAGTCAGCCATGGTTTGAGTCCTGGACCCGGTGGCTTAAACTCACGCCGGGCATGTGTGTGTGCATGCCCAAGATCCCAAGAGGAGAATGGAGGAGAAGGGATTGCGGCATGGCCATCCCTCTGGGGGTGATTTCTCGCTTTCTGTCTCTCTGTCTCTGTCTTTCTGGTGAGTGCACACACCATATAGCAAAAATCTCTCTCTCAAAAAAAAAAATGATCTAGTGGCAAAATAAAGTTTAGGCAGTGTTACCTTGATAGAAAATATCATGTATTGTATTGAAATCTAAACATGAGCCAATAAGGAAAGAGAATTATCAGGATCAAAGTTTATAACACTTTGTTCTACCTGCACAACAAACATGTTCTATTCGAAGTATCCTTTTTCGGGGGGGAGAGGTTTTTGTTATAGGGTGCATATGCTCACCAGAAAGACAAAGAGAGACAGAGAGACAGAAAGCGAGCAATCACCCCTCAGAGAGGATGGCCACGCTGCAATCCCGTCTCCTCCATACTTCTCTTCACGCACGCACACGCGCCCAGAGTGAGTTTAAGCTACCAGGTCCAGGACTCGAACCACGGTCAACTACATGGGAGTCCAGTGACATAGCCATTGTGCCAACTACTGGTCCCCAAAGTATCCTTATGGTACACATTGTAAAGATTTATTTACTAACTTCATTAATTTTCAGAAAAAATAGCAGGTTACAACCCTGATGGTAAATATTTATCATTTTCTCAGGGAGCCAAATGCCGACTGTCAGTAAGATGTGACATTTTGCAAGGCAGTCCCACATACAAGGGCTCCCAGTTCAAGTCCAAAGACTTCCCTGAATATACTGGGCATGTGATCCCGGGAGGAGAAAGAGTACAGGTGGGTGGTGGTGTCAAGACTCTGCTGGGGGTGCTATCTCTCACTCTCATAAAATAAATAAACTTTTTAAAAGGTTACAAAATAGAGTGTAAATGATATTTTGTGAAATGTTTTTATTTTTTAATTTTGGCTATAGGGTTCATGCACTCTCCAGACAGAGGGAGATAAGAGAGGGAAAGTGAGAAATCACTCCCTCACCAGGGGAAATGCCCACCCCAAAGTCCATTCTCTTTCAGTCCCCTCTTAGATTTCGGGGACACGTGCACATGCACCTGACATGAATGTCAAGCCACCAGGCGTGGGGTTCAAATTGTGCCATCAGCCATGTGGGACCCAGCACCTATTGGCCCTATGTGTTACTACTGTAACCTCAGCTGGAATAAATAGAAAGCATGTTTTATCCTCACTGGCCATTAGACTGGAATCTGCAAGTGTGAGGCGCAATATCCCACTGGCCAGGCCTGCTACCAACTCCTCAAACCCCTACTCCAGACTCGCATAGCTCCCAGGTGTTGCTTATTATTAAGTTCAACAAAAGTCTACTTATCTGACAATAATTTAAACATATTGTCTAGAAAGTAATTTTTGTTCAGAAATAACCTTTTATAAACTATATATACCCCGTTGTTAGGCAGCTATTTTCTTTTTTTTTTCAAGTATCACAATGTTTATTGATAGATACAAGCATATAAAATCAGGGCATGAACATGACTTGATAAATTAAGTAGAGGGAACAATTCAAATTCTCACCATTTGTTTCACACCCACAAAAACCACTTTAAGGGCATTAACGATCTCTCAAAACTCATCAGTTTTGTGCAAGTAAACCATGTTTCTTTTAAAAAGACTTGTGCACTTGCCCAGGCTCAAGGATATTAAAATCTAGCACATAAAGCCCATTACTAGAGGTAGAAATACAGACAATATACTATTACGGCAACAACCATCAATTACAGTTAAGAGTTTTACTGTAACAACCAATGGATAATCAAATATTGCAACAACTCAAGTATTACTGAGCAAAGTGCATTTCTACAGTATTCAGTGTTGCTATTCAGTTTTCTAACTTAAAACAGCCTCTGATAACTGGCAGCATAGAAGGTCCTTGCAATAGACTGCCTCTGCTTGAGAATTTATGATGTAATTATTGCATGCTGCTAATATACTATCTAAACATTAAAGATACTCCTAAAATATTTGATGGAAAAATATGGAACGCTTCATGAATTTGCGTGTCATCCTTGCGCAGGGACCATGCTAATCTTCTCTGTATCGTTCCAATTTTAGTATATATGCTGCCAAAGCGAGCACCTATTTTCTATACTCTCTGTGATCACTGTATTTTTATTTTAATCACACCCAGTTCTCAAGATATGTCAAAATGTACTTAGATATTGTTAGCTAATCGAATATGCTAGCTTTTCTTCTTCGACTCTTTCTAGTCCAAGCCACACTCTCTAGGCACTATGTGAGGAGCCAGAGAGAGCAATAACTAAGACCCCAGGTTTTAGGAATTTAGTCATGACTGCAGATAAAAAAAGTTCAAGACAGATATGCAAAACAGGAGAGGAAAAAGTTTCTTCTCATGTTCAAAATCTGATCATTTTGTGGCTGCCTGAAGCATTTTGAGAATTCTGGGGTAGAATCAGGACTCAGAAAATTGTCAAAATCGGTTTGCCAAGGGCATGTGTGATTTGATTTGTATCATATGTTCATGACTTTTTGTGGCCTTAAAAGAAAAAAACAACTATGTGGCCAGCAGGTGGCACAGTGGTTGTGGTACTGAATTCCCACATGGTCGACCACAGTTCAAGTCCTGGACCTGGCTGCTAAAAACACGCCAGAGACGTGTACGTGTATGCCCAAAATCCCAAAAGGAGAATGGAGGAGAAGATATTGTGACATGACCATCCCTCCTGGGGAAGTGATTTCTCATTTTCTCTCTGTCTCTCTTGTGTCTCTAGCTAGGGCTTGCTCCCTATAACAAAATCTTTCTTAAGGAAAAAAAAAAAAAACCAACTATGAAATATCAACTGTCAATACATAAGATATAAGTGAAGGAAGAGAAAGAACGACAGGAACTATCCAGCAACATTGTGGAAGCTAAACAGTTTCCATGAAAAAGTGGTCCACGTCACATTCCCAGAAGAAGAAAGGATGGGAAATTTTAATTCCTTGGGCGCCTTCTGGAAAGCGGTTTCTGCTGGGTGCAAACATGAGAAGAGAAATGCAGACATGAGGACAGACACTAAGGAAGCAAGGAAGCAGACAGTCTCCATGTTCTAGAAATCTAAGATTCCTCACACTTTGGGACCCAGCAAATGGTGTGATCCTTAAGTCGCCGGAATTCATGTAGTCAGTTGCAGTTTGAGTCCTGGATCCGGTGGCTTAAAACTCATGCCAGGTACATGTGCATGTGTGCCTAACACCCTGAGAGGAGAATGGAGAAGAGATTGCGGTGTGGCCATCCTCCCCAGGGGGTGATTTCTCACTTTCTGTCTCTCTGTCTCTCCAGTAAGCACATGTGCCCCATAGCAAAAATCTCTCAAAAAATAAAAAGATTCCTCACACTTCATACTGCTCCTTAATATACAATAATGCATGTTTGGTTCTGGGCTTATTTCTTTCTTGAAAAAATTATTTACTTAATTTAATTTATTTATTTAGTTTGTTTTAAACTTGCTATAAGGTATATGTGCTCACCAGAGAGAAGTACAGAGAAAAAAAGTGAAAGTGAGAAAGCAAGTCACCGGGTTTCAGGACTCAAACTGCAGTCAGCCATGTGGGAGTTCAGCACCTTAACCACCAAGCCACCTGCCGGCCCTTTGGGGCCTATTTCTTGTTCATAATTATGTACCCTGAAATTGCAACTTCGAGGCTCCATTCCTCTGGTTTATCCAGATCTCCACTATACCATTTCTCTAAAAATACAGATAATTCTGAATCTGTGTTACATTATTTTGATCCTATACTCATATATGTAATTTGTCTTTTTTTTTTTTTACTAAAATGTTGCTCCATGTGTATATGCATGCGATGTTTCGTTTTGCTTAGACAGAGTCTTACAGTGTCACCATCCTCCTGCCTCAGCCTCCCAGGTAGCTAGGAGTACAGGAGTACAGGCACGGACCCGCACACCTGGCTTCTAAGGTGCACAGGGAATTGATCTCGGGCCTCCCATGTGGCCTCTGCCTGCCATTGAGAGTATGCTATCATGGGTGGACCAAATGACTGCCTTTTCTTTTTGCTAAATAGTGCCTTCAGTTGCAATTACATGAAATACTCTGTTACTGTAACAGATTAGAATTTGTAATGGCTGTCCTCAACTAAAGTTTAATAATGAGTTTTGGGTCTTTGTAATCTAAGGTATGTATATATATATATGTGTGTGTGTGTGTGTGTATATATAAACAC
>NW_006159576.1:448399-489181 GCF_000334495.1 Tupaia belangeri chinensis
ACAGGGAGAAAGAGAGAGAAGAAAGGTGCCAAGTCACTCCCCAGGAGGATGGCCATGCCATGATCCCTTCCTTTCCATTCTCCTCTCAGGATTTTGGGCACACACACACACACACACACACACACACACACCTGGTGTGATTTTCAAGCTACCAGGTCTGGAACTTGAACTATGAAGTCAGCTATGTGGGACCCAGTACCTTAAGCTCCATGCCACCTGCTAGCCTATCTATATGTTAAGTTTCCAAAATATTAAAAATTCTGGATTTGGGGGTCAACCTGTGGCCGGGCGATTAAGGTGGACAGATCCCACATGGCCCACCACACGGTTCACATGAGGCATGTGGCAGATGTGCCCAACGTCCCAGGAGGGTGGAGTGGAGGAGAAAGGATTGTGGCATGCCCATCTCCACGGAGAGTACCTTCTCACTGTCCCTCTCCCCTCCTTCTCCAGCATATGCTGGCAAATCTGAAAAAAAATAAAAATTCTGAATTTGGTTCAGGAACTTTAGTGTAATTCATTCACTAGAGACACTTCGTCTAAGTCACACTGAGGTGAAAAGGGAGAAAGAAATGTGTGTCCAGAATATGGTTTCTCAATGCGAGTATTCACTGAAATAGTAGACAAGTTTACACTCCGGTTATTTTTATGTATTTATTTATTTCTAGGTTTTTGCTATAGGGTGCATGTACTTGTTGGAGGGAAACAGAGAGAGAGACAGAGAGAGGGAGAATGAGAAATCACCCTCCAAGAGGGAGGTCATGCCACAATCCCTTCTCCTCCATTCTCCTCTCAGAACTTTGGGCACACACGCACACGCACCCAGCATGATTCTCGAGGCACAGAGACTGGGACTCCAACCAGAGTCAGCCAGGTGGTAATCCAGCACCTCCACCATCATGCCGCCTGCTGGTCCTACATTCCATCTTTTTTTTAATTTAGAGAGATTTTTGCTATAGGGTGCATGCACCTGCCAGAGAGACAGAGAGAGAGAGACAGAAAGCAAGAAATCACACACACACACACACCCAGGGGGAAAGGAAACACTGCAATCCCTCCTCCTCCATTCTTCTCTCGGGATTTTGGGCACACACAAACACACGCCTAGTGTGAGTTTTAAGCTGCCCGGTCCAGGATTTAAACTGTGGGTGACTAGGTGGAATTCCAGCAACATAACCATTACACCATCTGCTGGTCCCCCTGCACTCCATTTTTACGAAGCACAACACTAAAGACATAACGGGTGAGTACAGCCAGACCCACTGATTTGTCACACCTCTCTGTGGAGAACCTGAAAGAGCAGAGTTTCTACTCTCAGATCAGGCTTGTCCTGGGAAGGGACTGCACACAATGTTCCCGATTAATGTGATTTTACTTTTGTACATTGGAACAAAATACTAAATCAGGAGTCAGAGAAAGTGAAAGCTGCTGAGCTGAGAGACATAAACAATGCGCAGAGCTGTGGGCTGTGAACCGGAGTCCCTCTGACACTGAGGGGAACGGTCGCTGGATGTGCCAGACCACAGAGCTGAGTGGGAGCTCTAAAGTTCGATCCTGTTCTTACACCTTATGCCACAGTGAGTCCACAGGAATAGGTACGCGGAATAACACAGCAAGAGAAATTAGAACAAAGAAACCGCTTCAAACATAGGCAACAGGAAGTGTGCCCTTGTTGGAAAGATTAGGTGTGTACTTGGGACATTTAAGGGAAACAGGTGTGCAAACTAACTCAGAAACTAACACTGGTGGGTCCTCCGGTCATTTTTGTAAGTTGAAGGCCCTCTTACAAAGGTAAGTTATGATCAGTCAAAACATGCCCATAGGGACCAGCAGTTAGCGTAAGGCTATGTCGCTGGACTCCCACATAGTCGACCGCAGTTCGTGTCCCGGACCCGGTGGCTTAAAACTCACACCAGGCACGTGTGCGTGCGTGCCCAAGATCCCGAGAGGAGAATGGAGGAGAAGGGATTACAGCGTGGCCATCCCCCCCTGGGGGGTGATTTCTCGCTTTCTGTCTCTATGTCTCTGTCTGTCTGGCGAGCACACGCGCCCTATAGCAAAAATCTCTCAAAAAAAAAAAAAAAAAAAACCAAACATGCCCATATAATCCAATCCAATCCAATCCCCCCTTTTTTTTTTTTTTTTGGGAGATTTTTGCTATAGGGCGCGTGTGCTCGCCAGACAGACAGAGACATAGAGACAGAAAGCGAGAAATCACCCCCCAGGGGGGATGGTCACGCTGTAATCCCTTCTCCTCCATTCTCCTCTCGGGATCTTGGGCACGCACGCACACGCGCCCGGCGTGAGTTTAAGCCATGGGTCTGGGACTTGAACCATGGTCAACCACATGGGAGTCCAGCGACATAGCCATTACACTATCTGCTGATCCCCCAATCCCTCTTGTATAAATCAGGATGATCGAAATGCCTGTCTGTTACATCATGAGTCATCAAATGAGTGATTTCAGCCATGGCAATAGCTTGTGAAACAAGAATAAATCTATTGTTAAATATTTGGGTAAGACTGGTGTCATATAATTTAAAAGTCAGGATCAAAGCTTTTTTGTGGCACGTTTTTATAAACTACCACTTCATTACTTCATGATCGCATTTTACTACATTAGCAATACTTTTTCCACTTACTCCTATGTCTAGTAAATATTTAGTCTTAATTTTTGGAGTTGTTAAATCTAGACCAATCTAAAACATAGCTAGAAGTTTCATTCTGTCAAGCAAGTCATTATTCATTCCCTAACTGAATTTTTAAAACAATCTTGTAAGTTCATTTTCAATTCATGGTATAAAAAAGTTAATCATATAAAAAAGATAAAGTCTTGGCCAGCAGGTGGCATGGTGGTTAATGTGCTGGACTCCCACATGGCTGACCATGGTTTGAGTCGTGGACCTGACAGCTTAAAATTCATGCTGGTGTACGTGTGTGCATGCCCAAAATCCCAGGAGGAGAATGGAAGAGAAGGGATGGAGGGTGCCCATCCACCCCAGAGGGGGTTCTCACTTTCCCCTCTCATTGTCTTTCTGTCTCTCTCTGGCAAGTGCATGTGCCCTATGTCAAAAACCTAAATAAATAAATGAACAGAAAATGTAACATCAGATCCCTTGGTTCTTTAAAATCATTGAGCAAAATCCAGTTCTAAATGGATGTATCAAGTTGCGATCCACATCCACAAAAATGTAAGAGAGCCTGACTATATTTGCCCTTGAAGTTAAGAAATAATAATCTACTCAATTTTACTGTCTTCTAATTGTACCAAACATTTTGTGTAAATTATCTCACCACTTAATCCTCACAAAATTGTATAAGGTAAATATCATCTTCCTGATTTTATAGATGAGGGAACGAAGGCTTAAGGAACTTAAAGGCCAACGTGGTGAGGTCAGACTTTGAAGTCCCACCTCTTCACCTCTTCGGGAGTGGAGGGTGACAAATGGTAGGTGAACAGTTGTTGAATTTGGGAGAATACAAACTTGCTTGTTCCAGAAAAATCAGGAAAGTTCATTTCTACTTTCTTGGTGATGCTCTGGAATATCCCTGAGGCACTCAACAAATCTGACTGACAGCTGATTGATTAGACCTAAAATTCAGGAGCCAGCAGGTGGCATGGTGTTGGAGGCACCAGACTCCCACTTGGCTGACCTGGTTTAAGTCCCAGACATAGTGGCTTGCTTTCTCACTTTCTTTCTCTCTCTCTGTCTCTCTCCGGTGACTACACATGCCCTATTGCAAATTAGAAATAATGATAATAATAAAAATGAATAATTCTAAAAAAACTAAATTCAAGAGAATCATTATCAAAGATGAGGAGAGTTTTATTATGATAGCAAAAGATGTTATAGTCATCTTCCCTTATCCACGAGGGATATATTCCCAGACCCCCAGTGGATGGCTGAAAACATGGGTAGTATTAAATCCTATACATATTCTTCCTAGACATATCTATGATAAAGTTTAATTTATAAATTAGGCACAGTAAAATATTAACAATAGCCAATAAAATAGATCAATCATAATAATATACTTTAATAAAAATTTAATAAAAATTATGTAGCAGTTGGCATAATGGCTATGTCACTGGACTCCCATGTAGTCAACTGCAGTTCGAGTCCTGGACCTGGTGGCTTAAACTCATGCCAGGTATGTGTGCATCCATGCCCAAGATCCTGAGAGGAAAAAGAAGAAGGGATTGTGGCATGGCCATCCTCCCAGGGGGGTGATTTCTCACTTTTTGTATCTCTGTCTCTCTCTGTCTTTCTGGCAAGCACACACACCCTATAGCAAAACCTCTCAAAAAAAAAAAAGATGTAAATATTACCTCTCAAAATATCATTTCTTTTAGTGTATTCATTTTTTTCATGAGTGAAAGAAAGACAAAGAGAGAAACAAAGAGACAGCACCCCCAACAAGACCTCAATGCCTTTATCCCCAGTCTCAGCTGGCCACAGATTAGGGGGCACTCTTGTCTGGAGTACTCAGGGAGACTCCAGTCACGAACTTGGAACCCTCCCATGTGGTCAGCCCTGCTGAGCTGGGAACACTACCACTGAGCTACCATCCAGATCCTCAGAGTATCTTACTGTGCAGTTCTTACCTTTCTTTTTGTGACCTATTGATCTGACAACTGAGACAGCTACTGAGTGATTCACGGGTGGGTAGTGTGCACCACATGGATACACTGGATTTTTCGTGTTCCAGGTGGGGCAGAGTAGGATAGCACACGATTTTATCATGTTGCTCCTAACAGCGTGCAATTTAATACTTATGAGTTGTTTATTTCTGAAATTTTCCATTTAATATTTTTAGACTGTGGTTGACCACAGGTAACACTGTGGAGAGCAAAACCATGATGAAGGGGAGACTACTGTATTATCCTATTCCACACAGGAGCACACAGAAGCTCATCGAGAGAAAACAGTCTACAGAAGGGCACACAGCCAGTCAGCAATGAAGCCCAAACACACACAGACCTTCCCAAACCATGTCTGGTGCTCCTTCCATGGGCCACATAACCTTCCGCAAGATGGTGCCCTGTTTGATTCAGTGAGGGCCATGATCTGTTTCACTTTGTTGTTCCGAATCTTAGTGACTTACCAAGACTATCTGGGACTTCCCTCTAAATCCAAATATTCTGTCAAATTATACATTTGACCTTGAATTAGATGCAGCTTTGCTCTGACTCCTAGGAGGCAACCTGAACCCACCTCCCAACAGCACCTGGAAATAACCAAGGGTTAACCCATGACAAAGTGATGATGTTACTAGCTCTTCAATCTAATGGAAGGAGCTGATGGCTCACAGTGACACCTTGGAGCCTAGAACAAGCCTGGCATTTGGAAGGGACACCTTGGAGCCTAGAACAAGCCTGGCATTCTGAAGCTCTATAAACACTTGATTGAACAAGCACAACCATAGTGACCACTTCTAGTTTAGACTGGGGGTCTCCAGGGCAAGGAATATGACTCCCCAAGGGATATATTGAGATAGGAGTTAGACCCTACTTACAGGAAGATAGGGTAAGGGCCATGAAAGGAAGTCACTCTGCTTTTCTTATTAACAAAGTCTGTGTTTTTCTCCTATGGTCTGATTAATAGACAATATACACCCTTTTACATGCCTCTAAAGAATTTATGACCCCTTGTTAATAAGGCAGAAGACAGGGATATTGAGCACACAAAATAAGGCCAAGATGGAGTCACAGTGACTCAGTTTTCACAGCCAAAAGCTGGCTGCATTGGGACTTTGCAGCCAGCTTTTGGCTGCATAGTTTATATTCAGTAACTGTATTCTAAGAAGTACAGATCCTATGGTCTGCTGACCCCACAAAGAATAGAGTAATAATAAATCACTCAGACTCCCATGTAACTGTTTTCTAAAGCCCACTTCTTTATCAGAAAGCTAGTCCATTGCTCCAACTGCTAGGTAAATACCCCTTGCCTCAACTCCTCTTTGGCAACCCATTCTGGCCCCCTTTCACTACACTGAAAGCTTTTTCTCCTTCCTTAATAAACTCTGCTTTACTCTCCTCTCTGTCTGTGTCTCTAATTCTTCATGAGCATAGAACAAGAACTGACATGGGTGTTGGGTCTGATTGTCCAACACTACTGCATCAATATCATAAGATCTACTAAGATGTGGGAAGGAAATATTAGAAATTTTACATAAAGGGCTTTTTTTTTTTTTTTGTAAGGGAAAGATTTTTTGCTATAGGGCTCTTGTGCTCACCAGCGAGACAGAGAGACAGAAAGTGAGCAATCACCTCCCCCCACCCTCAGGTGGTATGGTTGAACTGCAATCCCTTCTCCTCCATTCTCCTCTTGGGATTTTGGACATGCATGCCTGGCAGGAGTTTAAGCCACTGGGTCTGGGACTCAAACTGCAGTTGACTACATGGCAATCCAGTGACATAGCCATTATGCCATCTCATCTCATAAAGTTTTTATCTCACTTTAAAATTTTTCTATTTTGTCTCCTAGTATATATTACATATGAACAAAATGGTACCTGTAAGTAATTTATTAAAAAACATATAACTTAAACATATGGACGTTAAGATTAAAAAGGACTTGGAGAAGGGCACTACATCATGATAAGACATTGTCAAGGGTGCTTCTCTCTCTCTTGCACACATTCTCTGAATAAAAATTTTAAAGAACTTTAAAACACAGCAATAAAAAAAGATTTTATTGATGGGGGATGCATAAGTTCTTTAAAAAGAACTTGAGACCTTCTGCTTAAAATCAGTTCATCAGCCTTGCCCTCTGTGTGTCCCGAAACAGTTCCGAAATACCATGAGTCTACTCAAACGTTCGTGCGTATAGAAGTAATTCAGGAAATGGGGAGCATTCATAAGAACATAAACAAGTAGAGTTAATGAAGACAGCCAAAATGAGCCTTACCTAAGAAAATAAGTAAATTTGCTCAGGGTAAGGACCCAAGATAAAGCCTCCGAGATAAGTTTTTACAACAGGGAAAACAGATATTCCCGACCTCTTTAGGTGCCACCTGCTCAGTCACATGCAGGTGATAGATGCTCTACATTCCTGGGAAAAGACTTGCAGACCTGCCCCTACCTGCGCTAATAACCACCTGGGCACCAGCCCTACTTCTCCCTACTGCTCTGCTACACCACTGCAGGAAGATTGTTAAAAATGCAGATTACCCGACCAGCTGGTAGCGTGGAGGTTAAGGCACTGAATCCCACATGGCCAACTGCATGGTCAAAGTCCTGGATCCAGCCTAGTTTACAGAAGAAATGTGCCTTACATGGGTTAAGCAAGTTACCCATGATTTTCTATTAGTTTTTTCTATTTGTTTCACTTTTTTTAACTTTTTTGCCATAGGGCACGTGTACATACCACAGAGAAACTGAAAAAGACAGTGAGAAAGAAAGTGAAAAATTACTCCCCGGGGGGAAGGGATGGCCACTCTCCTCCATTCTCCTCCTGGGATTTTGGGCATGCACGCACATGCACCCAGTTTGAGTTTCAAGCTGCCAGGTCTGGAACCAGAACTGCAGTCGGCTACGTGGGAGTCCAGCACCGTAACCACTTATGCCACCTGCTGGCCCCCCACATTACTTTTTCTAAAAGCTATGAGGTCCAGAAGATACTTTCAACTTTCCAACAATCCACTTTCCCATGAGTGCGTGGGAGAATTCCGTTTATGATCTTGATCCTTTTCGGCATTCAGATTCACATGACTCTCAGATTACAGAGAACCACATTTCCAGTTTCCTGGTTGCCAGCTGCTATCTGGTCTTTGTTCACATGAGCTTGGAAAGTCCAGAGATGGCTTATCTGTCGCCTACTATAAATATCCACCCACAAAGAAATGTTAATGAAAGATGATGCCTCTTTTAAATGCAAATGCCCTAAAGTATTTACGTAAAATTTTATTTTTCCTGTCCTAACTGCTATCTATAAAATGGAAGGTCTCAGCTAATTAACTTGCTCAAACCCTCCATCTCTAAAGTTAAGCAATTATAATTTAACACAGACTTCTGCAACACATGACAGTCATTTAAGCGGCTTCTCTTAAATTCAGGGCCAGAGTCACCTTTCTCATCTTCCAAAGCAGACACATTTGCTTTCCGTGAAAAAGCATTCCTTTGGGAGGTCTGCACCATCCCTAACTGTCAGGCAGTTGAGGGTGTGAAGCCATGAAGCAATGTGGTGGTACTCACTCTGTAAGCCTTAAACACTCAAATACAGAAATCCATGGTCATTACAGTCCTCCCTTCTCTCTGGCTCACCATGAGGGAAGCTAGCTGCCCTGTCCTAAAGACGCTCAAGTAGCCCAGTAGGTTAAAGGCAAAATGGAAGGAATGAAGCCTCCTGCCAACAGTCATGTGAGTGAGCCACCTTGAACCAATGTGCACCGTCTTGGAGACAGATCACAGAGCCCAGTCGAGCCTTCAGATAATAGACCCCTGGCTGACACTTTGACTGCAGCCTCATAAGAGACCATAAAAGACCCAGAGTCAAAACCATCCAGTTAAACTACTACCAGATTTCAAACCCTCAGAAATTATGAGATTAAGGGGCCGATAGATGGCGAGTTGGTTAAGGGTGCTGGACTCCCATACGGCTGACCACGGTTCGAGTCCTGGACCTGGCAGCTTGCTTTCTCATTTTTTTCTCTCTCTCTCTTGCTCTGTCCCTCTCTGGTCAAATTAAAATAAATAAGTGAATAGAGTTAAATAAAATAATTCTTTAAGAAAATTAATTATGGGGACCAGCAGTTAGTGTAATGGCTATGTCGCTGGACTCCTGTAGTCAACCACAGTTCGAGTCCTGGACCCAGTAGCTTAAACTCACACCAGGTGTGTGTGCGTGTGTGCCCAAGATCCCAAGAGGAGAAGCGATTGTGGCGTGGCCATCCCCCCAGGGGTGATTTCACACTTTCTCTCTCTCTGTCTCTGTTATTCTGGCAAGCACACACGCCCTATAGCAAAAACTTCTTCAAAAAAAAAGAACAAGAAGTTTATGAGATAATAAATGTTTATGAGATAATAAATGTTTTGCACAACAATACTCTTAGGACTCAACTATGAGAAAAAATGCCAAAAATACCCCTTCAGAGATTTGTCCTAGCAAGGAGTCTGGCCTGAACACAAAAACAATGGTTTATAATTGTGTTTTGTTAACTCCTGTTTCTACATGAGCAACCCTCAAGAGTTAACACAGCAGCCAGCACCCATGGCGTAGTCAGTGACACGCTGTGCTGTAGTGCAGGGCTGCATGGCCTACCAGATCCAGGTTTGTTCAGATCCAGGGCCTAGTCGACTCGAAGCATGCTGGGTATGTGCACACGTGATCAAGATCATGCAAGTTGGAGGACGTGGAGAAGCGTGCTCTACCATGATGAGACTGTCAAGGGTACTTCTCTCTCTCGCACACATTCTCTGAGTAAAAAGTGTTAAGAATTTTAAACCTAGTAATAAAAAAAAAATTATTAACCCACCACTACTAGCTGACTTCTGTAATCCAATCAGGAGGAGAATTTTAAGAGCAGCTATGGATCAGGTCTTTAGCCATAAACTCCCCGCTAGTGCTGGAACCTCATATCAAATTATTGTTACTCTGAACTACTCACCTGGCTTTTGTTTAAGTGACCCACGTGCGACCTACCCATACAAATGATATCGATCTCCAGTCTCTAAGAGATTCTTAGATTCCAAATGGAACCTAGGTTGACCTGCGTGGTCTGTGACATTCATACTACTGGGCATTTGCCTCTACCTTCTCTGTTGAGATCCTAGGAATTTACACAAATGGCTACCAAAAATCTATCATGTGTCCCACATGGTCAGCAGTTTCTGTCTCTCTGTTCCTCTTTGGCAAGTACATGAATCTTCTAACAAAAAGAAAGAAGAAAGAGTTAAAGAGAGAGAGAAAGAAAGAAAGAGAGGAAGAAAGAAAAAGGAAGAAAGAAAGAAGCAAGAGAGAAAGAGGATCTAATTACTCAAACAAGGAACTCAGTAGTCTTTGGATCTTAAAGATACCTTTGTAAATACGGCCAATAAATTCTTGCATTGGTGCACCAAGGTAGGAAGACAAGAGTCAGCCTTGTTTTCACTTGTCCCACATGGGCCTGGAGGCACATCCTCACCACAGAGTTCATTCCCTAACTAGAAGATCTTTTTAACTTCCTGGTCTGTGTTTTATAAGTCGTAGATTTTTTCTTAATCATGCTGCCCACATGGAATGGCTCAGATACAATCAAATTGTTTTTTTGATAAAAGATTCTTCTTCCGTTTCTCGTCCTTCCTTTTATGTCTTCTGCATTGAGCTACAGCAGGGGGAGTATTCAGTGCTTTATTGCCTGTAATTTCCAAACAAAAGGCAGAGTACGAAATAACTCCTGTTGTTCTTAGATCTTAACTCTTTGTGCCAAAGTATTTTTTGATTGTGCTGGAAATGCATTTTGAGGAGCTGGGTCACCTTCCCTTAATATTCTATTGGTGTCCACCTCCACCGCTTCAAACAGGCCCAGGCTGGACCTTCCCAACTACTTATAAGACACTGGGCTTCTATTTTCCCAACTTTATATTGGAAGATTTGGAGTACCCAGTGGTTAAGGTTCCTTCCCACCATACTATTCTAAGAACACAAAATCTATCCCTCCCCCCTTTTTTTTAGAATTATTTCAATTTTTTTTTTTTTTTTTTTTTGTAGAGGTTTTTGCTATAGGGTGCGTGTGCTCGGAGAAAGAGAAAGAGAAAGAGAAAGAGAAAGAGAAAGAGAAAGAGAAAGAGAAAGAGAAAGAGAAAGAGAAAGAGAAAGAGAAAGAGAAAGAGAAAGAGAAAGAGAAAGAGAAAGAGAAAGAGAAAGAGAAAGAGAAAGAGAAAGAGAAAGAGAAAGAGAAAGAGAAAGAGAAAGAAGGAAAGAAAATGAGAAAGCAAGCTGCCAGATCTGGGACTGGAACCATGGTCAGCTATGTGAGAGTGTCCAGCGCCTTAACCACCATGCCACCTGCTGGCCTTGTTTTTTTTTTGGGGGGGGGAGAGGTTTTTTCGCTATAAGGTGCGTGCACTTGCCAGACAGACAGAGAGAGACATAGAGATAGAAAGCGAGAAATCACCCCCCAGAGGGGATGGTCATGCCGCAATCCCTTCTCCTCCATTCTCCTCTCGGGATCTTGGACACGCATGCACACGTGCCCGGCATGAGTTTTAAGCCACCAGGTCAGGGACGCGAACTGCGGTCGACTACGTGGAAATCCAGTGACATAGCCATTACGCTAACTGCTGGTTCCCGGCCTTGTTTGTTTTTTAAGCAAAGCTTATTGGACAGGGCACAGTGGTAGAATGCAGTGCTCTGAGAGGCTGATTCACGTGGGAAGGTTCCAAGCTCATGTCCGGAGACCTCCCTGAGTACACTGGGACACGCGTGCCCCTGATCCAGCGTGGCTAGCTAAAGCTGGGAATGGACCATGGTGCTGAGAATTGTCAAGGGTGTTCTCTCTCTCTCTCTCTCTCTCTGTCTCTCTTGCTCATGAAATAAATAAACTTTTTTAAAAACTGAGAAGAAGTAACACTCACAGCTACAGCTACAAAACTTAAGTAGAAGAAAAATAGTCTTGTTCCAGACAATTCCAGATAACTTTCCACTATTTCCTTCTATTGCATTATTTCAGAGAACCCAGCCTCTTCTTTCAACCTCTACTGCTTCTTACCTCCCTCTCTCTAAGGAAAAGGCTTTCAGTCCAGCATGTTCCTTTCTTGAATGAAGCTGAGTACGGGCGGCTAACACAAATTAAGCACTAGAGCACTGTGAGCAGCTGTTGTGGTCATCTGTAATCTGGTTGCGGCCCTCACACGTGGACTGTGAGGAGAGTAGATGTGAACATGGGAGTGCTTTGGTCCACGTACACAATCTTTTTCTCTTTTAATTAGATATCTCCCCACCCCTTTGAAAACATGATCGTGTGAGCCTTCATCCAATTCGCTGTCCTGTTCATGAGGACGCCCGTGCAGGCTTCATTTGGCCTGTCGTGATGTCCAGTTTACCCTCCATGTTCCAGGAACACCAACCGGCCCCATTCGCCCAGGACTCTCCATGTTCCTGACTGAAAGACCTAGGTAGCCCCTCAGCCCCAGGCAAACCAGAATCATTGGTTACGCTATTAAAAATGTTGGCCCAAGGAACCAGCAGTTAGCGTAATGGCTATGTTGCTGGATTCCCATGTAGTTGACCGTGGTTCGCATCCCAGACCCGGTGGCTTAGAACTCACGCCGGGCACATGTACGTGCATGCCCAAGATCCTGAGAGGAGAATGGACGAGAAGGGATTTCGGCATGACCATCCCCCCTGGGGGGTGATTTCTCGCTTTCTGTCTCTATGTCTCTCTCTGTCTGTCTGGCGAGCGCACGCGCCCTATAGCAAAAACCTCTCAAAAAAAAAAAAAAGTTGGCCCAAGAGGTTTATTGGTCTTACTGGTTTTTTGTTTGTTTGTTTTTTAATTCTTAATTGGTTGCCAAGATTTAAATATCAGTTGATTTCCAACACACACACATAATCTAGATTTCTGGCTTCTCTTTCGATAGTTACCGCCACTGGACTCTTTCATTCTTTCAACAGTAATCAGGAGTTGAGTATTAGCTGCCTCATTAGATAAGTCTTGTTATTGGCAGGCTGCCACAGGCCTTGCTATGCCCAACTCTCCCCCCATCCTGAGGCCAGGCCGTTATTACCACTCACTATTACCCAGAGGCGTTGTCCTTCCGATAAGTGAAAGTGAAATGTTCCCTACATCTATGCCTCTGTCCTAAGGGGGAAATGAAAGGTCCATAAATAAGAGAAAGCCTATTGTTTTCAATAAAAATGAAGGCTATTCCTACCTGTTGAGAGACCCGTCCCTCTGCATCCGTGATGCAGCATGCGGCCCCTCTGGGCACGAAAGCCCTGATGAGCACAGTGGACTATCGGCCCTCATTGACAGCTGTGAGGTTAGGACCTCCGCTTAGAACCGGGCAGTGGTGGCAGCGAGCACCCGGAAACCTTGCTAGGCCACGTCCCGAATGCTTGCTCTTTCCTGACAAGAGTGCTATTTCTACCATTGCTTCTGCCCATGTAAAAATCAGATGAACCTGGGACCAGCAGTTAGCGTAATGGCTATATTGCTGGACTCCCACGTAGTCGACCGCGGTTCATGTCCTGGACCCGGTGGCTTAAACTCACGCTGGGCACGTGTGCGTGTGTGCCCAAGATCCCGAGAGGAGAATGGAGGAAAAGGGATTGCGGCGTGGCCATCCCCCCGGGGGGTGATTTCTCGCTTTCTGTCTCTCTGTCTCTCTCTGTCTGTCTGGCGAGCGCATGCGCCCTACAGTGAAAATCTCTCAAAAAAAAAAAAAAAATCAGATGAACCTTATCTTCCCCACCAGGGGTTTCTGGATTTCAGTCTCTCTAATTAATTTCTATGCTCCATTAATCTTCGAGTCATTAAGGATTCTAGGCAAACACATATAACGTAAGCCTAGTAATCAATTTAATATTCTTTCACATGAAAATATTTATAAAATGGGATTGCCTACATTAAAAAAAAATTTTTTTTTTTGGTCAATCTTTATGTTCTTATCTGCATTTGCAGGGAGCTAGTCCTCATCTGTAAATTGTGAAAAAGCAGCTAGCCTGGAGGGACCAGAGAGCCTTGGCTTTGTTCAAGCAGAGATGGTCCCCTGTTGTGTCCTCATGATCATCATTATTATTATTATTATTTTTAGTTTTGCTATAGGATGCATGTGCTCACCAGAGAGAGATGGAGGGAGAGAGTAGGGAATTGAGAAATCACCCCCTGGGGAAATGGACATGCCACAATCCCGTCTCCTCCCTCCAGTCTCTTCTTGGGATTTTGGATTTGCATGCACGCACACCCGGTGTGTTTTTCAAGCTGTCAGGTCCAGGACTTGAATGCTAAGTCGGCTACGTGGGATCCAGACCTCTTAACCTCCATGCCACCTGCTGCCCCCACAGCCTAGTTTCTAATCCCAGCTCTGCCTTTTTCTAGCCAGGTGTCTGTTAGGAGTAATTTCTCTGAGCCTTGGTGTCTGCACCGGCCTATCAGAACTACTGTGTATTCCTCACAGAGAAGTTGCAAGCATTAAATGAGAGGATGGGCAAGGCCCAGCACACAGTCACTAGAGAGCAGCTGCTCCAGAGTCTTTCATCGGGGAACTGGGGAGAAGACTGGAGGAAAGCCTTAGGGTCTCTAAGTGACAAGGGACTGCGTGTAGGATGGGGTCCCATAGGATCACGACAGGCCATTCCAGAGCCCAGGTGAGTGGCAGGCTGGACCTTCTGGCTCATACGGTCTCTGAGGCTCACACAACACAATCGTCTCACAATGCATTTCTCAGAACGTGTCCCCATTGTTCAACCACACATGACGATTCTTAGAAGAGGGAATTTACAAGTTTTAGCTTTTCAAGTTTCCTAAATTTAATTTTTAAAAAATCATATTGTTAAAAAAAACACATTCTAAGACTTTCTTTAGGTTTTTCTCCATCTCTCTGTGTTTAGATGAACAGGGGCTCCCCATCATCATTTCATATTGATTCCATTGAAAGCTAAGTTTTACATATGTAACACAGCAGACCAGCGTCATTTGCAATGAGTTGTTTTTTTTTTTTTTTTTTTGGGGAGTTTTTTGCTATAGAGCAAGTGGGCTTGCCAGAAAGACAGAGACAGAGAGACAGAAGGTGAGAGATCACCCCCCGGGAGGATGGCCACACCACAATCCCTTCCCCTCCATTCTCTTCTCGGGATCTTGGGCACGCACGCACACGTGCCCGGCGTGAGTTTAAGCCACCAGGTCCAGGATTTGAACTGCGGTTGACTACATGGAAGTCCAGTGACATAGCCATTACACCAACTGCTGGTCCCACAATGAGCTATTTTTAATATTAAAAATCGTAATGGACCAACTGGTGGTGTGGTGGTTAAGACAGCTGGAGCCCTCATGGTCGGCCAAGCTACATGGTTTGACTCTTGGACTGACAGCTTGAAAAATCCCTCCAGGCACAGGTGTGTGCATGCCTAAGATCTCATGAAGAGGCTGAAGGAGGGACTGCAGCATAGCCATCCCCCTGAGGAGTGGGGGTAATTGATCTCTCTCTCCCTCTCTCTCTTTCTCTCAGGCAATGCACATACCCTATAGCACAACTGAAAAAAAAAGAAAGAAAGAAAGAAAAGCATAAAGATATAAGGTTAAGAATGAAATGTATTAGTGGTTTTTTTATTCTTCCAAAATTATACATCAAATATATATTATGTATATATATATTGAGTATTTCTTACCCAAAGTGCTTGGGATCGAAATTGAAAATTGTTTCAGATTTTAAATTCTTCCAAATTTTGGAAATATTTACACATACATAATGGGATAACTTGGGAATGGGGCCCCTGTCTACACACAAAACTCGTTTATGTTTCATATACATTTATTTTTTTAATTTTTTAATAATTATTTTATTTAACTTTATTTATTTTCATTTGACCAGAAGGACAGAGTGTGACAGAGAGAGAGAGAAAGAGAGAGAGAGGGAAAGTGAGAAAGCAAGCTGCCAGGTCCAGGATCCGAACCACGGTCAGCCATGTGGGAATCCAGCCACCTTAATCACCATGCCACCTGCCGGCCCCATCATACACATCTTATACACATAGCTTGAAGGTAATTTTATGAGTTATTTTTATATTGCAGTATTTTAACTGTGATTTGCATGAGGTAAGTGTGGAATGTTTCCACTTGTAGCATCATGCTGGCTTTCAAAAAGTTTTGGATTTCAGAGCACTTTGGGTTACAGGCATGGATTATGAATGGCCGATCTGCGTGCAGGTGTATGTGTACCATCTTATGTGATGTAGCATAATGTATACAGTACTTTTTTAAATAAATAAGACAAGCTCATACAAAAAACCTTCATGGGTTTCACATAATAAAGATGAAGTTAAGAAATGGATTTCTTCCGTTGTCAACACAAAAATTTCCATGATGAGATTCTGTGCAATTTAAGTCCCCCTTAAGACTTAAATGTAGGGTCAGCCCCTAACATAAGGTTAAGGGAGCAGGATCCCATGTGGCCAACCAGATTGAGGAATACACCAGGCACATATGCATGCCCCAAACCCCCACAGTATAGAGAAATGGAGGAGAAGGAATTGCAGTGTAACCACATCTTCATTTGGGAATTTTTTTCTTTCCCTCTGTCTCTCTGGCAAGCACATGCACCCTTTTTGTTTGTTTGTTTTTGCCATAGGGCTTATGTGCTCACCAGAGAAAGGGAAAGTAAGAAGGCAGGAACACACACATGCCCTTCAAGCCTCTGAGTCCAGAACTCAAACTCTGTCGCTGTCGGTCACATGGAGTCCAGAGCTTTAACCGTCATGCCACCTGCTGGCCCCCTCTCACCCTCTCAGGAATTAAAAATAAATAAACAAATACATACATAAATAAAAAGACTTGCATTTGGGACCTGCACTTGGTGTAATGGCTGTGTCGCTGGACTCCCATGTAGTCGACTGCAGTTCAAGTCCCGGACCCAGTGGCTTAAACTCAAGCTGGGCACATGCGAGTGCATGCCCAAAATCCTGAGAAGAGAATGGAGGAGAGAGGATTGCGGCATGATCATCCCTCTTGGGAGGTGATTTCTCGCTTTCTGTCTTTCTGTCTGTCTTTCTGGTGAGCACACACGCTCTATAGTAAAAAGCTCTCAAAAAAAAAAAAAAAAAAAAAAAAAAGAAAAAAAAAAAGAAAGAAAAGAAAAGACTTGCGTTTATTCACTGCCCTGTGTTGCAAAAAGATATACCAGCTATGAAAAGCAGTGCCCAGGGCTAACTGACCTATGATATCCTTGCAGAGCTCTAAGACAGTTTCATTCTCCAAGAGATCTCAGATCACGGCTTTATGGAGGTTAGTGTGTCTGAGACTGATGCCTTAGAGACGGTGATGCTATTCTTAGCAACAAACTCACACCACTGCCTCTTCGGAGAACAGTAACTACTCTGAGATTGGGCGTGCACTTCCCATCCATACCGCGTGGAAGAGACGCTCAACTCTGGCTTGTCTTTGGTGGCAGATGCAAACCTGAAGACGCATTTGCTCTTTGTCAATCACTGTCTCTCTCTCTCTCCTGCCTTACCACTGGCCTATGTTTGTGGATTGTCCCTCAATATCCGTTCCAGACTCTTCCCCTGTGCCTTCCTGGGCTGCGAGACCAGGGCTGCCAGCCATGTCTCCCAGGCTTCCCGGCAGCCAGGGCTTCAGGTTAGCCATCCCCTCCCTCAGGTGCAGCAGCACGAGAGCCGCTAGGTCCAGAAAGCTGGAGGACAAGGTCCGGATACTTTGCCATTTCTGTTAGCCGACACCGGCGTGGCAGTGTCTGGTTCTTCTGGGGCATTTTCTTTATCTCGACAGTTCCTGGTAGTGCTGACCTCTTTCTCAGGATGGCTTTCTGACCCTGGAGGCAGCTTCGTGCCAGAGCCAGTTGCTCACACCCCAGCACTCCAGTTCAGTTACATCGTAGGTCTACCCGTCAAAGACCAGCAAGTCCTCTTTGGTGGCCCGGTCAGTGTGTGACTTTCGAGAATGTCCCTGAAAACTCAACGTGAAGGCCTTTCCTGCAGCCTCCTCAACAGTTCTGTGACCCACATTCTGGAACTAAGTCCTTTTATCTTAGACTAGCTGGCATAGAACCCTTCTGTGCTCATGGACCTTGTCACACAGTCCTTAACCTCTAGCTGTTGAGACTCTCTTCCGCCCTGAAATTGATTAGAAAACAGGATTATTCATCCCATCCATCCACAGACTGTGGGCCCAGAACCATAGTAGACTGTGGGTGTGGCAATGAAAAAGCAGATAAGGCTGGGCAGTCCGGGCATTCGTGCATGGGGAGACACAGACACTCACCACGTAAACAAGGCCACTTCAAAGAGAAATGAACACAGAAACTGAAACAGCCAAGCAGACAGTGACTCTGGCGGGCAGGGAGGCCACAGAGGCTAGCATGATCAGGGCAGGCTCTCTGAGCAGACATTTGAGCAGACACCTGAGTAACAAGTAAACAGAGACCTGTGAGTAGAGCTTTCCAGGATCTGAAAGGAAAAAAGCGTGGAAAGCAGAAGAAAAGCCAAGAGAGCCAGAGCCTCGAGCACTGAGGAGCAGGGCAGGAGCCCATTTCCGGTCTTCATCCATTATCCATTGCAGACCACCTCTTCAGAGAGCTGGCATTCCAGCCCTGGGAAACAGACGAGAATGTCTGCTGTCATGGGGATTACATTCCAGAGGCCGGGAAGGGAGAAACAATGAGCAAAGAAGTAAAATGGTTCTGCATCAGAGCCGTGGTTCCCCAGCAGAGGCAAGTTTGCCTCCCAGAAGACTTTGCCAATGTCTGGGGACACCTTTGGCTCTCCCAACTAGGGATGGGGAGTTGCCGGTATTTCGCAGGTTGAACGTAGAAATGCTACCGAACATCTCCAACAGACAAAACTACAAAAATGTGAATAGCGTCAAGGTTGAGACGCCCCGTCTTCCATGGTGACAAGCGTTATGGCAACAGAAAGAAAATCAGAGAATGGAGATGGGGGGTGCCAGGGGTGGGGTGGAGTGATTGGGGAATGTTTAGGAAGAGCCTACTGCATGGTGACAAGCGTTATGGCAACAGAAAGAAAATCAGAGAATGGAGATGGGGGGGGGGGTGCCAGGGCTGGGGTGGAGTGATTGGGGAATGTTTAGGAAGAGCCTACTAGGAACACGATATGTGAACTAAAACTTGAAGGAGGGGAACCAGGGACCAAGGCAAATACCTCGAGGAAGAGTCTGAGGTCAGGAAACAGCAAGTGCAAAGGCCCTGAGGCAGGAATGGGTCAGCAAGTTCACAGAGAGCAAGGAGGCCAGCGTCAGGTCTGGGACTCGAACCACAGAATCAGGGGGCAGAGGGAGCAGAAGGGAGAGGAGCTGAGACGGTGGTGATGAAGGAGCGTACGTGCAGAGCTTCAGCTTGCACGCGGACGATCGGGAAGCAATCAGAACTCTGAGCAGAGCAGTGACATTTCCCACTCCATTTCTAGAAGGATCGCTCTAGCTGCTGTTTGTAAAAGGATAAGTGAGAGAAAAAGGACAGAATGAAGGGAGCCCAAGCAGGTGGCATTAAGTGAATTGCAAGAGAATGAGAGGGAGTAAAGTGAATTTCTGGCATGAATAAGTGCCTGTCAGGGTTTCTGTGCACTAAGATAGCAGAACTGTGGGAAAAGAGGGCCTGGGAGGCCAGGAAGATCCGGCATTCCATCTTGGACAGAGAGTTTGAGATATACTGGAAATCCAAATGAAGACGTCAGACCGTGGGAGTCTGGCTGTAATAGAGGAGTCTGGGCTGGATATACACATCTATCGGAATCAACAAGTGGATGGTATTTAAAGTCAAAAGATGCAGGACCAGGAGATGGCATAATGTTTATATTGCTGGACTCCTATGTGGCCAACCACAGTTCGAGTCCTGGACCCAGTGGCTTAGAACTCACTCTGGGTGTGTGTGAGTGCATGCCCAAAATCCTGAGAGGAAAATGAAGCAGAAGGGATTACAGCATGGCCATGCCCTTGAGGGGTCATTTCTTGCTTTCTGTCTCTCTGCCTCTGTCTCTCCAATAAGTACACATGCCATATAGCAAAAATCTCTCTAAAAAAAATTGATAAACAATAAAGTTAAAAAATGTATAAAAATCACCAAGCAAGTGAGTATGCAGAGAAGTCTGAGGTCTAGGGAATTAAGCAGGGCTCAGATTCTGCAGTGTATTATCAAAACACTAGAAATATGTGATCAAATATTTTACTAGAAAAGTTATCATCAAAATCCTGCCTGTAAAATGTATGACTATGGTTTAACCTTCATATATTCATATTTCAAATTAATTCTTCAAAGTGCATAATTAGTGCTATAAATTTCTTAGTGAAAAACGAACACCACAATATGTAAAACAACAGTGTCATGGATTATTGGGATTATTTAAGGAACTCCATACCGGGCCCACAGAAATCATCCAGTCTGGGCCAGTCCCGTGGCACAGCTGTAACACTCCGCCCAAAAGGAGCTGATCTCACACGGCAACTGGGTTTAAATCCCTGGCCTGGTCCAGCTGAAATACGCAGGGTGCGTGCACAAGTGCCCAAGACCCCGCAAGCTGGAGGGAAGGCACAGGGGACTGTGGCATGACCAGACCCCACAGAAGGTACTCTGTTCTCTCTTTCCCTCTCTCTTATGTGTGTATACATGCTCTATTATCAATCATTTTTAAAAATCATTTGAAAGAATCATACTTTTGTTTTTTTAATTTGCTATAGGGCACAGAGAGAGAAAGAGACAGAGAAATCACCCTCAGGGACATGGCCACGCTGCAATCCCTCTCCTTCCTTCTCCTCTTGGGATTTCGGGCAAGCATGCACACTCACTGAGCATGTTTTTTCAAGCCATCAGGTCTGGGACTCGAACCACAGAATCAGTCACGTAGGAACAGTTCCATTAACCACTATACCACCTGCCTGGGCCTCAGAATCACACTTTCTATTAAAGAAAACAAAACAAAAGTCTAAAACGAATCCAAAATATTAGAGCTGAGGAAGATGAGGTGCCACCTGGCCAGGTCGCACAATAGTGGGACTTTAGCATAGAACACGTTGCCCAGGGTCACACAGCTAAAGTGGGCAGAATCCAAATAGGAAGTTTAATCTCCAATTTCTTACATCGATTCATTTCCCTCTTTTATTTTGCTGAGCCGCTCAACTCAAAACAAAGAAGAAACTTCTGAACTAACCATTTTAATGTGAGGAGAAGTTTGATTTGTTTAGGGACAGTTGCTATCACAAGACCCACTCACCGCCTGCAGTGAAGGCAAGGCCCCACATATCTGCAGAAGAATAAAACCAATCCTGTGTACTTAAGGCCAAAACACCAACCTGTCTGGGGAAGCAATATACACCCTCTGGCCATTGGCTCTGCTGCTCTCCTCGCCGGGAGGAAAGCAAGGAAGTGAGTCAACAGGAGGATGTAACTGCTTAGCCCAAGATTTAGTTCTGACCTTGCCGTAAACAGCCGACCTTGAGAAGCTGCTGTTGACCCCCAGAAGGAGTCTCCTGTGGGTGTCGTTGCTGCCAACAGAAGTAGCAGGGAAGGTAGTTTTGTGCTGAGCCTGCAGAGGACAAGAACAAATCCCTTCTTCACTCTCGGCCGAAAACGTACTCACAAATGTGCACATTTACTTCCATGGAATGAGAATTGCTAGGGCCCCACCATACACAGAGGAACAGGAACATGAGAAGGGGAAGAGAGCAGGCTCAGTCATCCTCTAAGTCATGGTGGGAGACAGCCTTCCATCCCGGGCTCAGCCACGGACCATATAGCCTCCCTCTGTGCCCAGCAAGCAAAGCCAGAGACAGAGCAGCCCCAGGTCTGCGCTAGCCGGGGGTGAGCAAAAGTGCTTACATCCCCAGTGAGTAACTATGTGGCTCAACCAGGAACGTCTTTCAAAACCTCAGACTCGCATCTCTGCCATTCAAGTATGCCTAGGTTCTCCCTCTTAGATGGCAGAGTATACCATGTGACAAAACGTGAATTGCTCACCTTTTTGTTTCTTTTTTTTTTTAATTTGTCAGCAAAATTTTCCCTTTGTTATTTTTTTCCCACAATGAGTATATTACAAGGTTACTTTCTAGAATTCTAGTTTACTTCCTTTTTTCTGTTTTTTTTTTTTTTTTTTTTTTCATTATTATTCTGGGAACAGGAACTTTCTGTTGAAAAAGAGAACTGTTGGGTCAGTCAGTCATGTGGTGGTGGATGTGGCCAGATCCTACCTGTGCAGTTCAGGTCCCAGACCTGGCATCCTGAAAAACATGCCAGGCACATGTGCATATATGCCTAAAATCCAGAAAGGAAGGAGAAAAGGAGGAGGAGTGATTACCAATGGGGTGGCAATTCCCCATGGGGTGGTGCTTTCTCACTTTACCTTTCTCTCTTTCTTTCTCTGGCGTGCATATGTGCTCTACAGCAAAAAAGAAAAAATTTTTTTTTTAATTTAAACAAAGATCATGAGAACTACTAACAGCATCTTCCAAAAAGTCAAAGAATACCAAAAAAATCTACATTTCTAAAGCAAGTCCTTGAATGTTAAGCTTCCCACTGTTGCCTCCTGGAAATGGAGTCCTTGAGCAAATGACCTGAATCCTACTGAATTATTTTCCCATGTAATGGAACTTTGCTTATTTTCTAGGTCACTCTTGGAAGTCTTTCCAAATTGTACTCACACTTCAAGGCTAAGTTCATATACTGCCTCTTCCCTCCCTGATTATTGTTCTGAAATGTGTGTTTTGGCTAAACTCTACTACATGTCAATGTCCTTAAAACTAGGACTCTGGTCTATATCATTCAATCCTGTTCTCTCCCTATAGCATTTATCATTACTTTGTATTAAAAACGGGGATTTTGCATATAATGATATTTGGAAGAAAAAGGTTACTTGGTTACTAAGTCAAAGAGTATGTTCTATATGGTTATAGATGTATGCAAAGCATATATAAATATGAGGGAATGTCAAAAAGCTCATGGAAAATTGAATTAAATTACAAATTTAGTTTGGTGCAAAAAAATCATTTTATATCCATGCATAGTTTTTTCATAATATGCATTTTCCTTGAACTTTTTAAAGACTCCCCCCTCATATATCTATTGGGTCCTCAGGAAAGGCATGACACATTTTTGCATAGAAAAACACATCATGACTTTCCTGATGGCCTAATAGAAAGGTTATTCTCTAAATGGGGCATTTGGGTGAGTTATGTGTCATTGAAGGTGTTCAAGTGGATAATAACTTAAGATGTTGTCTAATTCCTAGGGCAGCTGGGGAGGTAGACCAGATGGCCTCTGGGTGCTTTCTAACTCTAAATTCCAAAATGATGTTAGCTTTGCCTAAGTTGGATAATCCTGTTTTACAGTCATCTCCATGGACACTATCACTACAGCAGGCATCTCTGAAAGCTTTTCCAAACAGCCTGATTGAAACACCCTTGCTTATAGCATCTAAGGAATGCATCATGGAATTTCTACTTATGACATTATTCCGCCCTCACTTTGCTTGGTCATCACAAAGGTCACAGTCCGAAAAGGCCATGAGTCATCAGGACCTGGACTCTAGCTCTCAACTCCAGAGTGAGAAATTCAACTTTTTGTGCCCCCCCCTTTTAAAATGATAGAGCATGAGCATGTCTGAGAGAGAGAGAAACAGATGCACCCTTCAAGGGTCTGATCACACTGGGTACCTTTCTCCAGTTCTCCAATTCATCAGACCTTGGGCAATTGTGCGCATGCCTGACACGTGCTGACCAGGCCAGGGATTTGAACTGTCATCATCATGTGGGATCTCTTTCCTCTTGAGCAGGACAGGACCACTGCACCACAGAGCTGGTCCATGTGTGCCAAGTTTGCAATCACTCGTCCTGCATTCTTGGTCTCTCCAAGCATAAACCAGATCCAGTGGAGAATCTAAGAATATTTTTCCTAATATTTGCCATCCTTGCTCTTTTTCTTCTATTTTATAGGTGAGACATATTGTGTTCATTTTTCACTGGCTTCGCTCTCCCAGATTAGTGCCACAGAGAAAAGATTTCAGGAGTCTAAAACAAGCCCCTTGAAAATGCCATACTTCATCGCTGTGTTTCTGAAGGGAGCACCCTAAAACAAGCCCCTTGAAAATGCCATACTTCTTCAACTCTGTGTTTCTGAAGGGAGCACTGTCTGTCTCTGAAGCACATACACAAAATGGTGGTGTTTTACACTTGCACTATGCCTAACCCTACGGAGTAGTGTATTAGTTGCAGAATTT
The DNA here is from genome assembly GCF_000334495.1 of Tupaia belangeri chinensis. Lineage (NCBI taxonomy): Eukaryota > Metazoa > Chordata > Mammalia > Scandentia > Tupaiidae > Tupaia > Tupaia belangeri. Next base: position 472,276 of record NW_006159576.1, read on the forward strand.
CAGGTATCAGTGGGATTTGGGGAACACTCAAAATAGTGTTTCATGTTGTCTGCCTGTCAATCTGTCTACAGCACACACCACAATAATGATAGTCCCTATGTGCTGTGTGGTCAAACTTACATGGAGCAGTACAGTCAGGGGGTGGAAATGAATCAGGACCCAAATAGCAATATGTTGTAATATAACAAGCTGTTACTTCATTGTAATTGTTTTGTCACTTCAAAGGGGAGACTGAGGCCAGTCAGTAGAATGGTAGTTAAGACAGCTGGATCCCACATGGCCAGCTGTGCGGTTCGAGTTCTGGGTTAGGTAACCCAAGAAACATGCCGGGCATGTGTGCATTATGCTCAAAATCCTGAAAGGAGGAAGAAGTAGGGCATAAGGGATTGTGGCATGAACATCCTCTATGGGGATTGTTTTCTTACTTTTCTTCTCTCTGTCTATGGCAAAGCACATGCGCCCTCCAGCAAATTAAAAAAAATAATAATACTAATAATAAAAAAAAAGAAAGAAGGAAAAGGAGAGGAAGAGGGGAAGAAAGGAAGACTGATAAGGGGAAAAAAAATACCATGACAAACCCGTTGGTTTTTTTTCACCAATTTACTTCATAATATATATCTTTTAGTGAGATTAATACATTTTAAAATAATTATTTAACTTTACGTATTTTAATTTGACGAGAGAGGGACAGAAAGAAAGAGAAAACAGGTTGCCAGGTCCAGGACTCGAACTGCGGTCGGCCATGTGGGTGTCCTTAACCACCATGCCACCTGCCGGCCCCAAGAGATTAATACAGTTTTACAGTTAGAGTGTTCTTAATATAAATAAACACATTATATGGCAAGTTCTAAAATAAAATGATCACAAATGACTTAAAAAGATTCCAGTTCACTGAAGAACAAGTTCCCCATTTAAAAGTTGTTATGGTGTTTCCAAGAGCGTCTTTGTTACTACTGGGAAAACAGGATCTGTCTGGGTATTTGTGGTAGAAGCTACAGTGCAAAATCCAGCTGCCTCGTTGGATAAGCAACCCAACACATGAGAGCCAAGTCAATTATTGCTTCAGCTTTTACAAAAGCTGATAGTGCCGGGCTCCGGAAGAGGTCGTGTTGATTCATTGCTTGTGTGTAAATACACTGAAAAAGTATCTGGGCCAGACGGTGGTGCAGCAGGCAAAGACGGTGCTCTGCAAGGCTGCCCCACATGGGAGGGTTCCAGGTTCATATCCGGAGACCATTCCAGGTATTCCAGGCACACACATGCCCATGAACCTAGGTGTGGCTGAAGCTGGGAGTGGATCATGGCATCAAGACCCTGCTGGGGGTGACTTTCCTTTGTCTCTGTCTCTCCTGCTCATGAAAGAAAGAAATAAGTTTGTTTGTTTTGAGAGGTTTATGCTGTAGGACACATACACTCGCCAGAAAGACAGAGAGAGACAGAGAGACAGAAAGTAAGATATCACCCTCTGGGAGGGATGGCCACGCCACAATCCCTTCTCTTCCATTCTCCTCTCGGGATCTTGGGCACGCACACCACGCGCCCGGCGTGAGTTTAAACCACCGGGTCTGGGACTCAAACCACGGTCGGCTACATGGAAGTTCAGCGACATAGCCATTATGCTAACTACTGGTCCCATAAGCTTTTTTAAAAAGAAAAAGTATAGGGCCAGCAGATGGTATGGAGGTTATGGCAGCTGGATTCCACCTGGCCAACTGTGTGGTTTGACTCCTGGACCTGGTGGCTTGAAATACATGCTGAGTGTGCATGCATGCCTAAAATCCCGAGAGGAGAAGGGAGGAGAAGGGATGGCAGTGTGGCCATCCCTCTTGGAGGCTGCTTTCTCAGTTTCCCTCTCTTTTTCTCTATCTCTGTCTCAGCAAGGGTACAAATCCTATGACAAAAATGTAAAAAGAAAAGAAAAGGTATATCCTAATGTGGTCGTAGAGAGCCTAGCAGAAACACAGACTAAGCCCCTTTGATAAAGACTGAAGATTTCCAAGCCCTTCCTGGTTTCCTTGGAAATATCAGATTTAGGCTTCGGAGGCTTGGCACATGCTGGCTATGTTACGTACTTGTCAGGTTAAATTAACTCGAACATCCACCACATCTTGTTAGTCAAACACTGCGAATTCGCTTTTATGCTGACAAAAAAGAAAACATTGAACATCTCACCTCAGTTGCTATAGATCTGGTGCAAGTGACCGGAATCAGGACAAGTGACCGGAATCAGATAAGCCACAGCACCCTCAGTAACTGGTTGAGCGGTTTTATAAAAAGCGCACTCCTTCGTTTTCCTGCTGAAAATCACTAACCAGGACATGGAAAAATCTCAAATCTGGCACCTTCACTTTCTTTAACCAGCCCTGCTGGCATCCTGGCAGACAATTTGGAAATGATGATTAATCCCTTGGTAAACAGAAAGTGGACGCTGGAGCCAGGAGAAGCCAATTCTGAGTCACTCTCTGGAGACTGAGTGCTTGGCCAGTCCTCCGCACCTCCTCCAGGAGCTTGCCTAGAAAATAGAAAGGCCTCTCCGTGGCGACAGGGAGCCCAGTGAGGCAGAGGCCACAGCAGTGCTGAAAGTCCCTGGTCTAAGTTGGTGTGACCCAGATAAATGCAGGGGCCACCATGTCCAATATGGTTCATACAAAACTGGCCAACATCCCAACCTACATGAAGTGGGAAACTCAACATCCTTCCTAGTTACCCCAGGGGCAAGGGAACGCAGATCGTGTGCCTAGACTTTTCCTTGTCACCAAGGGCTTCAGCTCGGCCCGTGGCACATTTGACGACAGTGTGAGTGCTCTCATGGCTGCTGCCCCAAGCTGGATAGGTCGTCCTTCCTTCAACCCCTGCCTCACTTTAATTACTTCCCCCAAACACCACTGATTCAAGGTCCTGGGTATAACCAACTTATGGAAGACCCAGGGCAATGGAGAAGACTCACATGGAAGCATGAAAAACAAAAGTGAAAATTAAATATTTAATTTGGTTACCCTGGCCCTACAAGTTTCTCACCAGGTGTCCCTTCTCCACAGGCTGGCCTCTCCCTCTGCTCATGCTCACTTCTTTTCTGCCGAGTCCCTCAGTCCCCTCGTTCCTCAGCTAACTGCCTCCTCCAGGCTCACATTGCTTTACTACAAAAGTGTAATTTTTTTTTTTTTGAGAGGTTTTTGCTATAGGGCGTGTATGCTCGCCAGACAGATAGAGACAGACAGTGAGAAATCACCCCCTGGGGGGATAGCCACGCCGCAATCCCTTCTCCTCCAGTCTCCTCTCGGGATCTTGGGCATGCACGCACGCACGCACGCACGCACACGCACCTGGCGTGAGTTTAAGCCACCAAGTCCAGGACCCGAACCGTGGTCGACTACGTGGGAGTCCAGAAACATAGCCATTACATCAACTGCTGGTCCCCAGAAGTGTAATTTTGTTTTTTGTCTCCTGTACACTGTGTCCTCACCTTGAACTCCTAAGACGTTTTCCTAAACAAACACGCCCCTTTTCCCAAGAGGAACTTTATAGCAGGTGTTCAAATACACTTATGCCATTACAACCAACACACACACACACACACACACACACACCTGTTGACCCTCAGAAAGTACAGAAGCTGTAAGTTCCCAGAGGATGCACCCATAGGACAAGAACAGGAAGACTGGAAAGAATGTGATATTTTAAAAACATGTTTTTTAAACATGTTCTCGTTTTCACATACATGTACTGCTTTCCTCTTACCTTTCTAAGGCCTAGCGTCCGCTGGAAATCCTAGCCGCTCAGCTGTGTGTCCTGAGGCCCACAGGCCTGCAGAAGCCCAGCTCCTGTTTCTCACCAGCAGACACCGCGTCTCTGGCAGCTGGCACAGCACTGTGTCCTGGGCACACACGTGGTTTCAGCCTCTCACCTGCTCACGCTGGCCACCACACGCCCTGCTGCCTCTGAGAATGCATTCCGGCTCTCACCTGAGTCTAATCCAGCCTTCAAAGCTTATGTTCAATGAAGCCTCCTAGGCTGCGGTATTTGCTGTTTCTTCTTCTTCTTCTTTTTTTTTTTCCCCCTTCTTTCTCTTGCTTATTCATCTCATTTACAGAATTCCCTTCCTCATAGTGAAATGTCCAGCATTTTCTTTGTGCTCTCCCAGGTTAACTAGACATAATGAACGCTCAGCAAATGCCCCTCGAATTGAACTGCAGACATCGGTGTCTCTGAAGTGGAGGAGCGTAACTAACCACAAACAACACACACCTCACAGAGGTCGGCTAAGGGGATGCAGAGCCCTGGAAATAACATACCGGAGATTGAGATCATTTCTAATCTCAAATCCAACCACTACCTTTTCAGTGACCTTGGGCCAGTCCTTCAACTCCTCTGAGCATTATTTCCTTTTTTTTTTTTTTTTTATAGAGAGTGATTTTTTGCTATAGGGCACATGCACTTGCTGGAGAGACAGAGAGAGACAGAGAGGTAGAGAGACAGAAAGAGAGAAATGACCCTCAGAGAGGATGGCCACGCTGAATCCCTTCTCCTCTATTCTTCTCCCTGGATCTGGGCACTCATGCACATGTGCCACCGGATCCTGAATCCCTACTGCAGTCAATTACGTAGGAGTCCAGTGACATAATCATTACACCATCTCATTTTCTTTTTTTCTTTCTTTTTTTTTTTTTTAAAGTAGGGCCTGCCCCATAATGCAGTGGTTGCACACTATGCATTGGGAGCCAGATGCCACATGTCCAACCACGATTTGAATCCCAGTCCCAAAAATGGCTTTAAAAACACAGTGGGGGAGGGGGCAGTAGGTGGTGTGGTGGTTAAGGCACTGGATAACCTCACATGATCAACCATGGTTTGAGTCCTGGACCGGGTGACTTGCTTTCTCACTTTCTTTCTCTGTGTCCCTCTACTCAAATTAAAATGAATGAATATGAAGAAAAAAAAAAAAAACAATACTTCTCGGAAAAAAAAAAAAAAAAAACACCCAGTGGGTGCGTGTGTGTTCACACCCAAAATACTGACAGAATGGGGAAAGGAGACAGGATGGCAGCATGACCACGCCCCGCTTGGGGTGGGGGTGGGGCAGTGCTCTGTCCCTTCCACTTCCTACTTCCCCTCTCTGTCTTTGGTAAGTAGGTGAGTACACATGCCCTCGGAAAACTAAAGAAAGAAGAAGAAGAAGAGTAAAAACACCTCCTACACATGCCCTCGGAAAACTAAAGAAAGAAGAGTAAAAACACCTCCCCTATTCAGCTCACACAGCAGTTGTAAGTTGTAAGTTGTTTTGTTGATTTGTTCTTTCATTTTTAGTCACCAGTGCCAGGAATTGAGCCACAATGGGCTATGTGGGATCTGGCTTCCCTTCCCCACCAGGACACGGTGACAATCCCAGAAGGTAAGGATTTAATGAGAATATATAATTACAGGACAATGATCTACACAGCACTGTGCATGAAACAATGAATTATTAGAACAATTAGGGTGTTCCAGATACATTAAAAAGAGCTTGACTATTTTATCAAGTAGCATCAACTATAGATAGAAAGGCTTCCCATATTTATTAGGAAGCATTTCCCATCAGTAAAATGCCACTATTATTTCCCAAGAATATTTACATACCCATAAAGGAAGCTTTTTGACAGCTTTGTGACCTATGCAAATCTAAACCTATAAGCAAAACATCTCCTGGCTTTTGTTTTATTTTTTTCTCTTGTCAATAGAGTTTATTTCCTTTCCTGCGGGATTAGTTATCATAATAAAATCAAGGGATATAAAGACCGTCTTCGATACCAATATTATGAAAATCATCATGCTTTAACATTGATGGCTAAGTATGGCAGGAAAAATGATTTAGGGCCAACGTGTGGCATGGTGATTAAGATGGTTGGATCCCACAAAACTGACTACAGGGTTAGAGTCCCGGATCCGGTGGTTTGAAAAACAGGCCCGGTGCATATGTGTGTGCCCAAAATCCCAAGAGGTGAATAGAGGAGAAGGGAATGCAGTGTAGTCATCCCCCTGGAGAGTGCTTCTAGTTTCCTTCTCGCTCTCTGTCTCTTTATGTCTCTCTCTGGCTGGCCCTCAGACCCCATAGCAAAACAAACAAGCAAAAACTTTTAATAGATTTAAATGTGATTAATTTTACTTTTAAAAAATTGCTATTTTTAGTTTTAAAAATAATAGCAAGTATTGGGAACCAGCAGTTAGCGTAATGGCTATGTCACTGGACTCCCACATAGTCGACCGCGGTTCGTGTCCCGGACCCAGTGGCTTAAAACTCACGCCGGGCGCGTGTGCGTGCGTGCCCAAGATCCCGAGAGGAGAATGGAGGAGAAGGGATTGCAGCGTGACCATCCCCCCTGGGGGGTGATTTCTCGCTTTCTGTCTCTATGTCTCTCTCTCTCTGTCTGTCTGGCGAGCGCACGTGCCCTACAATGAAAATCTCTCAAAAAAAATAATAGCAAGTATTTATTTTTAGTAAGACTAATAAGTTTTTTAAAGCTTTAGGCTTTAGCTTCTAGTGCCTCCTTTTTTTATTTCAGTGTGTACTCATTTCCCGAGGTTGCTGTAACAAATTATCACCAAATTGGAGGCTCAGAACAACAATAATCCACTTTCTCACAATTACAGACACCAGAGTTTGAAATACATTTCATGGGACTGAAGCCAAGGTGTCAGCAAGAGTCCCTCATTCCTCCACACCCCAGAGGGAGACCGTGCCTTCCCTCTGCCAGCTTCCGGCTACACTAACCTCCCTCAGCTCTGCCACCATCTCCTCCGTGTATGGAGCCCCCTCGGTCTCTCGTATGGGGACACTTGTGATATTTAAGACTCACTGGGGTAACTCAGAATAATCTCTTGCCTCAAGATCTTTAATCACATCTGCATAGATCCTTGGTCCAAATAAGGGACTGAGATGTGGGTATCTCCACAGGTGCTTTTTTCAGCCTGCCACACAGGGGTTGTCAGACCTTAGCATTCCTAAGCATCATGCAGAGGGTTTGTTAAAACACAAACTCAGGCCAGCTGGTGGTGTGGTGGTTAAGGTGCCGGATCCCACATGGCCAACTGCATGGTTCGAGTCCCAGACCCAGAGACTTGAAAAACATACCAAGTACATGTCGTGTGTGCCCAAAATCCTAAGAGGAGAATAGAGAAGAGATTGAAATGTGGTCATTTCCCTGCGGGGTGCTTTCTCATTTTCTCTTTCTCTCCTCTCTCTCTGTCTCTCTCTAGCAAGAGCACAAGCTGTAGCAAAAATTATAAAACAAAGAAACAAACAAAATACAAACTCATGGGCCATACTCCCCGAGTTTCTAACCCACAAGTCTGCTGAATTATTAACAAATTCCCAGCTGACGCTGATGCTGATGCTGCTGGTCCTGAGGCTACACGCTGAGAACCACTAGCTTCTTTTACCAATAATTTGAAAAACTATCTTCTAGGGCTGGCTCCATAGCCTGCTGGTTAAAGAGCTGGATCCTCCATGGCCAACAGCGTGGTTTGAATTTCAGACCTTGCAGCTTGAGAAACACACCAGGTGTGTATTGGAGGAGGTGACAGAAACAATGCAGCAGAGCCCTGCTTCTCCTCAGGACACTGCCACACTTCCTCCTATTAGAGCTCCACAGTTAGACCTGTTCAGATACCAGAATTCTTCTGTAGACTCATTCGGTGCACCCAATGGCTCCTGAGAGAGAATGCAGGGGATAGTTTGTATGCATTCCTTACCCTGGCCTCCAAAGACCAAAGTATGCCTGGAAACCATGCCCTCACTTGACAGCTAGGTTCATTCTTTGCAGCTCCCGAACATCCTCTGCACACCTCTCACGAGTGTGTTTCAGATAGATGGATTGTCCCGTCATCATCTGTCCAGAGTTCCCCATCTGCCTGTCCACATCCAAATGCTCCCTAAGGTCCCAGTCGTCTGCCTGGCCTCTCCTGTTCAAGCCAGTGTGGTCTCTCCAATGCTGAACTCTAGAATGCTCAGTAAGCTTTCTGTGATAATTACTATATTCTCGCTTGAATCATAATTACCTATGTGCTTTCTAATCCCCCCATGGATTATAAACTTCTTTAGGGTAAAGATTATTTCTTGTTTATTTTCCCATCTGGTGTGGCAACGATAAATGTCTGTCAAATTGGCAACAGAACTGTCTGCTGTTCAGCATTTCCTCTCTGCTCTAGCCTCTGTGCAGTGAGAAGACACACAGATGCTGTGGCTGTCACTTTGCTTTGGTGACCGTGTCCCATGCTTCTTTGGGTCTCTTTTCCCACCCCACACTATCTGTATGGGTCTCATGGGAACTGCCAACCATAGTACTCTCGATGTAACCTTTACTCTTCCCTACAATATCTGAGCCTTGGCAATTTAAGAAAATATTCATTCTGCTCATGGTTTGGAAGCCCAAGTATGGGGACCACGTGTAGTGGGATTTCCTATTGGTGGAGTCCCGAGGTCACGCAGGGCATCCCACGGTGAGAGATCAGGAGCTCGCATCTCTATTGATCTGTGTGTCTTCTGATCTCATACCCTCTCCTTGTAAACCCACCAGGTGTCACTCACAGAGCCCCACTTTCATCTCTTAATCACTCCCAAAGGCCCCACCTTTGGACACCTTGAGGTATGAAGTTTCCTCTTACTTAATACCTGCACGGCCAAATCTCGTGAATTTGGGGAAGGCACAAACCATAGCACATGGAAAGAAAAATAAAAATGAGAAGGGAGACGTAAATTCTTATGCCATCTGATCTACGGGCTCTGAAGTTTCTTCTCTTTTGGCAGCTTCATAATATGAGCTGATATGGTTGCCATTTTGTCAACTCTATTCAACATAGATACTATCCCTTCCAGTCAAAAGTCCTATCTTATAATCTCTGTGAAGATTAGAAACTTGTTATCCTTTAGTAACCTTTATAAGAAAAATGATCTCTCCATTGTCCTGATGACACTGAGGTGAACATCACAAGAGTTTTTATTTTTATTTATTTATTTTAGAGAGATTTTTGCTATAGAACATGTATGCTCACCGGAGACACAGAGACAGAGAAAGAGAAAGTGAGAAATCACTCCCCGGGGGAAATGACCATGCTGCAAATCATTCTCCTCCATTCTCCTCTCGGGATTTTGGGCATGCCCACACATGCACCCAGTGTGAATTTCAAGCCACTGGGTCCAGGACTTGAACCACAGTCAGCCATGTAGGAATCCAATATCATAACCACTAAACCACCTGCTGGCCCCACCACAAGAGTTTTAACTCCCTCTGTATTTTAAGCTATGCATTGTTCTTGATGATTTTAAGTATAATGGAAAATGATATACAATTGCATGTTATGAACCTAAGGTAAGAGAGAAATATAAAGAGAAGAATCTAATTCTTGCCTTTCAGGAGAAATATTCACAAAAATGTTGGTGAGGAAGGCCAATATTAAATTTGCTTTTGACAATATAAAAGGGTTAAGCCCAGAAAAGTTAAATATCTTTTTTAGTGATGCAATGTAAATAGAACAGAAGAAGTTACTTCTTTTAAATGAATGTCAATAAAGAGCCAGGGAACCAGCAGTTAGCGTAATGGCTATGTCGCTGGACTCCCATGTAGTCGACCGCGGTTCGCGTCCCGGACCCGGTGGCTTAAAACTCACGTCGGGCGCGTGTGTGTGCGTGCCCAAGATCCCGAGAGGAGAATGGAGGAGAAGGGATTGCGGCGTGACCATCCCCCCAGGGGGTGATTTCTCGCTTTCTGTCTCTATGTTTCTCTCTGTCTGCCTGGCGAGCGCACGCGCCCTATAGCAAAAACCTCTCAAAAAAAAATAATAATAAAATAAATAAATAAATAAAAATAAAGAGCCAGGACCAGCAGGTAAAGAAATATATTTAAAACATTGGAAGGATATAGACTGAAAGAAATGTCATCAAACAAATAGCAACTCTCCAAAAGTCATTATTTTTCCAGAGGCTAGTTTGCCTTTGGACAGGCCCTGGTAATGTGACTGTTAACAAAAGGTACTCAAACTGCATTTCTTCAAACTGCATGTGACTAGGATTGGACCGGATCCTGGGTGTTCTGCCAGCGTGCACCGCCCCAACCTACACTGCTGGCTTCAGAACAGCTGTAGGAATACACACATGTGACAAACCTTTACAACTTTCTTATCTTCTCTAGACTCTAGACCTTCTCTAGGCCTCAATTTGAAGAAAGGGGTTTAGGGAACCAGCAGTTAGCGTAAGGGTTATGTTGCTGGACTCCCACATAGTCGATCGCGGTTCGCGTCCTGGACCCGGTGGCTTAAAACTCACGCCGGGTGCGTGTGCGTGCGTGCCCAAGATCCCGAGAGGAGAATGGAGGAGAAGGGATTGCGGCGTGACCATCCCGCCTGGGGGATGATTTCTCGCTTTCTGTCTCTATGTCTCTCTCTGTCTGTCTGGCAAGCGCACGTGCCCTATAGCAGAAAAACTCTCCAAAAAAAAAAAAAAAAGAAAGGGGTTTAGATTCTAACTCACAAGTTTACACTCAAAGAACTCTTCTAAGGTCAAGAAATTCATGTATTAACCCAATAATGCAGGTGTTGCATCTTGTGTCACCTAACAGACCCAAATACAGTTACATGTTAGGTGAGGTTCAGTAGGATAACAGAACCAATAGGATATGCACAGATATAGAAAGGGGATTTATTGGGAGAATCACACAATTATGGTGGTTGAGTGTGGCTCAGTCCAAGGTCAAAGGCCTCAGGGACCCGGAAGCTGACGATGTAACACTCAGTCACAGGCTGAAAACCTCAGGACTCAGGGACACTGGTATGAGTTCTAGAGTCCAGAGCCTGGTGAGCCTTCAGGTCTGAGGCTTGAGGCAGAAGGAAATTCATATTGTTTTAGAGCCTACTGTGTATCCCTATCTCCTACAGCCTCCATTTCTAATAGCTAGTAGCACAGAGATTTCTTTTCTCAAAGAAGGAAAAGCTGTGCAGAGTTCAGTCCTATAAATCCAGATTCCAGCCTCCACAGAAGTTGAAAGTAATGATCCCTCCAGGCCGCCATCATTCCTGCCAAGAAGCAGGTAGATGAGGAACCAGCTAGACAGTGCTTTTTCCCTTGGGCTTGTGAAACCTGAGAGAGAAACAAGGAAATAGCTCTGGCTCACACCACAGGAAGTCTCCCAGAGTGCCCAAGGTCCAGGAGTGATTCTCCAACCTCCCACCAACTCTGAGCACACCAAGCTCTGGCACCAGTGCTTTCATTTCAGTAAATACTTTTTTTTTTTTTTTTTTTTTTAGATTTTTACCCTAGGATGCATGAGCTTGCCAGAGTCAAAGAGAGAGGGAAAGTAGGAAATCAACTCCCCCATGGGTCAGCCATACTGAAATCCCTTCTCCTCCATTCTCCCACAAGCACATGCACTTGACATGTTTTTCAAGCTGCCAGGTCCAGGACTTGAACCACAGAGTCAACCATGTGGGATCCAGAACCTAATCCACCAAGCCTCCTGCTGGCCCTCAATAAATATTCTTTAGCTTTATTTGGCCAATTTGTGTTATCAACAACCAAGAGACTCTCACCACCTATCTCCACACAAACACCTCCATGTGACTTAACCTCTCTTTTACCACCATGTGACTTAACTTCTCTTCTTCTAGTGAAAGTAATCTTTGTTAAAAACCCTAAATGAATGAAAAAAATGCACATAAAATCACATAAACATTTTTATAGGGAATAAACCTATTTTTTGTTGTGGGATACAACTCAAGAATTCAACATATGTATTCTACGTTTTACCCTTTTGGTTTTAAGACATCAATATTTCCAACATGAAATGTTTCACATACACTTCAAAATTTAGGTAGTTTTCTTAAATCCCTGAATTGTTCTTTTTTTTTTTAATATACTAATTTACATCCTATGAGTTCATCTGTTCTTTAAAAATTATTAGCAAAATTGTGACACAGCTTTACATGTTCTCTCTTCCACACGAGGAGTCCTAGACTAAGTTGGGAGCCAACTCAGTCACTAAACCAGTAACTCAGCACCCCAATGGATCGAACCATTTGCCTCTAATTTGCAGGGGTTTTCCTTTTACACATTAACCAACCTGAAATGACTGGTTGCTAAGCAACAGTTTTTCTCTCACCCACCAGAAATAGAATACATAAAAGGCCAATTTTTAAAATGCAGTATCCATGTATGTGAAGTTACAGAGAGACCCAGCTCCATGGTTTGGCTGTTGGCCCAGGATTCTTGTCATGAATATTGAATTCATGATGACAGTGTGTGAATTCTGAGTACACAGGATCTGCGAGTTCTTGGGAACTGTGACACCTTGCCTTTTCTTCCCATGTCTTCCTTGCTGCTGAAAAACCATGAAGACATATGGAAGCCAGGCTTTTGAAGCAAATCTCTTTAAACAAACTAACTGTAAATTATACAGTTAGGTTTTGTTAGAACAGGTCGTTCCTAAGGTAGCATTAGCATTTCTGCTGTCTTGGTTACAGCTACAGAGCCCATGCCCTGCAAGAATGTCCTCGGCTGATAGTGACTGCAGTAGGGACGTGACCGCCCCACTTCGGCTCGGCATGTTCTTTACACAGAACAACACTGCTGGTAGCAGTGGCCACGCATGACGTAGGAGCCACTGTCCAAAGCTTGTTCTATGGATTAGCCACCTTAATATTCCCCATTTGGCAGACGAGGAAAGAGGCACTGAGAGGTTATATCACTTGTTTAAGGTCACCCATCTAGAAAGCAACAGAGTCAGGATTCAGACCATGAGCCCCTGGTCTTTCCCACTTCATATATTTTTTTTTTTTGGAGAAGTTTTTTCTAGGGTGTATGCGCTTGCCAGAAAGACAGAGAGAGAGAGACAGACAGAAAGTGAGAAATCACTCACCCAGGAGGATGGCCACACCACAGTCCCCTCTCCTTCATTCTCTTCTCAGGATCTTGGGCACGCACGCACACGCGCCCAGCATGAGTTTAAGCCACCAGGTCCAGGACTTGAACCGCGGCTGGCTACATGGGAGTCCAGCGACATAGCCATTACGCTAACTTCTGGTCCTCCCTCCCCCCATTTCTCATCCTCTGCCATATCCCAACCTCCTCGCACTCTATCTCAATTAAAAAAAAAGGAATGGAAATCTAAGCACCTTTTGTAGAAGCGATGCTGTCTCAGAACACAGAGTTATGGTTATATCTGGGCTCATTGGTGACTTTTTACCATGAATTTTAAGCAATTTTATACCAGTATGAATTAAGTGCATAACAGAAATCTAACAAATGATAAGGATAAACATGTGGGCTGATCTTGGTCAACCAAGAGCTAAAATTGTGCCGGTTCAGTGGAAACTGGGGCCACGTGCCATGCCTGCTCAAAAGAGTCCACAGTTACAAAAGTTTCTCAGGAATGTCTTTAAATGAACGCTGCTTCTGGGAATTGATCTCCCTCTTAAAAATTTATTTAGTCATTTGTTTTCAATTGACTCAATACGTAACAACAGCAAAAAAAGAATACAAGACAAACTTTGTTTTTCCTTTTTTGAGGTTTGCCTTGTATTCTTTTTTTGCTGTTGTTATATATTGAGTCAATGGAAAACATGTATGCATGAGAGAGAGAGAAATCTACAGTCTTGTCACCCCATGATTCCTCTTCCCTGGCCCTCTAGCTGGTCAGGCTCTTGAGCACCTGTGCTCTCTCAGCCCAGCCTCTGTGGCCCAGGCAGTGGCGAACTGGACAGTGAAGCTGGAAGCTACATGCTGACCACGGGTTCAGTACCCCTGAATGGCCTAATAATACCCATCAAGTCCAGGATCCTGGCAGGCTAGAGGACCGGAAGGAGGGGACCAAGCCCTTGTGGCCATGCCCTGTGAAGGGTGCTTCTCTCTCTCTGTCTCTCTCTGTCTCTGTCTCTCTCTCTCTCACACACACACATACATACACACAAGCTCTACTATGGATTAAAAAAAAAAAAAACTCAAAAAATGTAAACTACTTCTTCATTCATTTTTTTTTTCTGTGTGAAGATGCTATCTAGATGCTAGAGACACCAAAATGAAATGCACTCTCCTGATGCTCATTCCCGAGAGAGGATGCAGATGCACAAACCCAAAATAGCAGTCGAACCTGTTTTAACTGGGAAGCATCCTCCTATGGGTACAAAGGGGGCCATGAGGACCACAGGGGTGGTGGTCGTGACTGCTAAGGAAAATAGGAAGCAGGGAGGCTTCTGTAAAGAGTGCATTGAAGGGGCCAGCAGGTGGCATAGTGGTTAAGGGTGCTGGATTCCCACCTGATCAACCACGGTTCGAGTCCCAGACCTGGCGACTTGCCTTCTCACATTCCCTCTCTCTCTCTCTCTTGCTCTGTCCTTCTCTCATCAAATTAAAAACAAATAAATAAATAAAGTTAAATAAAATAATTCCTTTTTTTTTTTTAAAAGAGTACATTGAAGCTGGTCTAGATGCGTGAGTACAAATGTTCCAGGAAAAAAACAGCAGCGTTCCAGAGTTAGCGTTAACAACATGTGCAAAGTCCCAGCAAGATAGACATCTGCGGTGCAGAAGAGGTGGGTGAGAACGCCTCGTACTGCAGATCAGGCCGGGAAGTAGGACAGGGTCAGGTGGTTAAGGACTTTATTATTTACTACCGCAGACAATGTGGACTTTATCCAAAGGGCAACTCGGAACCGGTAGAGATTTCAGAAGATAACGAAGCATGTTTAAACATGAGTGTTATAAATCATGGCAATATAAAAATAAACATAACTGAGGAATATTGGAAGAGAGTGGCAAAACAGATACGTGTGCTAATCTACTCAATGTTCATAGTAAGGAGTCAAAAAGTAAATCTGAAAATCAGTTACAAATAGAGGTTGGCCCAGCCTCTGGGGCGCAGCAGGTATAGCATGCCTGGCTGCAGTGCTGGAAGCCATGTGACGACTGTGGTGTGACTCCCTGGCCCAGTCTGCCTACAACTTGCTGGAACGTGTACAGGTGCCTGAGGACATGGGGACAAGGACTATGGCACAACAAGACCCTGTGGAGTGCGATCCTCTCTGTCTCTGTCATGCAAGCTCACATGCACCATCATAAATAAAGAAAAATATATTTTTTCAATAGAGGCTATCTGAATTATCCCAAGTCAGGAAAGGCAACCACTAGGAGAACCGAATATGCTAGCGCCAATGAACAGCAGGAGGGAAAAGGCAATAACTTAGGCAGGGTTTCTATGAGAATGCTTCCCATCCTTACTGCAAAGAGTCTGTAGATATTGCTCAGAGTTACTAAGTCAAAAAGGAGAAATTAGGGGCCGACAGTGGCATATCAGTAACACAACTGAACCCACATGGCAAACACCCTGGGTTCCCATCCCAAGACATCACCCTGGGGAACATGCCAGTGTACAGGGTGAGATCAGCCGGCTGAGACTGAGGGTGGATCCTGGCATGATGGCCTGATGGGAGTGCCTGTCTCCCAGTCTCTCTTTCCTAGGAAAAAAATAAATAAACTTGAAGAAGGAGGAGGAGGAGAAGGAGAAGGAGAAGGGAGAAAGGAGGGAGAAGAAAGGAGAAGAAGAAAGAAGAAGGAAGAAGAAGAAAGAAGAAAAAAGAAGAGGAAGAAGGCAGGAAGAAGGAAGGAAGAAGAAGATGCCGACAGCGATGACAAGGACCAGCGGGTGGTGTGGAGTTGATGGCACTGGATCCCACATGACCAACTGCGTGGTTCAAGTCCTAGAGCAGGCAGCTGAGGGTCACATCAGGCACATGTTCATGTGTGCCCAAAACCCCAGGAGGGGACTGGAGGAGAAAGGACTGCAGCATGGTCATCCTCCCTGGGGGGTGGTTTCTCACTTTCCCTCTCTTTGTCTCTGTCTCTCTTTGTCTGGTGAGCACATGTACCCTACAGCAAAAACTTGAAAAAAAGAAGAAATTGGCAGGACTTAACAGTGATAAAATAGTTGTCTCTGTAGAAGGAGATCTGGTAGGTTAAAAGGGGATCCTAGGAAAGGAGGGATTTATTTTCACTGACTTTGATTTTTTACTGTTTAACAGTGTTTTTTACTTCTATGCTTTTTTTTTTTTAGAGATTTTTGCTATAGGGTACATACACCAGAGAGACAAAGAGACAGAAAGTAGGAAATCACGCCCCAGGGTAGGCCATGCCTCAATCCCTTCTCCTCCATTCTCCTCCTGGGATTCTGGGCACACATGTGCCATATGCCCAGCACGAGTTTTAAATTGCCAGGCTCGGGACTTGAACCACGGTCAACTATGTGGGAGTCCAGCAATGTAACCATTACGCCATCTGCTGGTCCCACTTCTGTGCTTTTTTAAAAAAAACTTACTTATGCTAAAGAGAGGGAGAGAGAGACGTAGAGAGGCAAAAAGTAAGAGGAGAGAGAGGGGAGAGAGAAAGAGATGAGTGAAAGGTGTGGTCGAAATTTCCGTGGCACTAGTCAGGCGAGGTAGATGGAGGGATGCGAGCCACCGCTCCGTGAGCAGGCCCGTCAGATGCCCACACAGACCTTGCATCTTGAGTAATCATTCACGGTTTAACTTGGTCTTTGAATGAAAGCAAGTGGGCATCAGCCTAAGAGGAGATGCACATCAAATCAAGATGGCACCAAATATAAAACATCAAGTAGTCTTGGGAACCAGCAGTTAGCATAATGGCTATGTCGTTGGACTCCCACATAGTCAACCGCGGTTCGCGTCCCGGACCCGGTGGCTTAAAACTCACGCCGGGTGCGTGTGCGTGCGTGCCCAAGATCCCGAGAGGAGAATAGAGGAGAAGGGATTGCGGCATGACCATCCCCCCTGGGGGGGGATTTCTCGCTTTCTGTCTCTATGTCTCTCTCTGGCTGGCTGGCTGGCGAGTGCACGCGCCCTATAGCGAAAAACCTCTCCAAAAAAAAAAAAAAAA
>NW_006159576.1:489773-490116 GCF_000334495.1 Tupaia belangeri chinensis
GTCTCGATGTCTCTCTCTGGCTGGCTGGCTGGCGAGTGCACGCGCCCTATAGCGAAAAACCTCTCCAAAAAAAAAAAAAAAACATCAAGTAGTCTCATGCCTTTAAAGCAGAAGTAATGGAGTTACCCAAATTACATTTTAGTTCCTGGCCTCACGAATAAAATCCTTTCCCACATTATGCAAGTATTTAGTGCCACGCTGTTACACCCAGAAGCTGAAATGTGAAATGTGACCATGGGATTTTTTCAAACTACAAGTTTACATGAACAAAAAAAGTCTTTTTTTGTTTTTATTTTATTTAACTTGATTGATTGATTGATTGATTGATTGATTTTAATTTGAC
>NW_006159576.1:508289-520709 GCF_000334495.1 Tupaia belangeri chinensis
AAAGAGGGAAAGTGAGAAACCAAGCCACCAGGTCTGGAACACAAACTCCAGCCAGCCATGTGGGAGCCCAGCACCCTCAACCATCATGCCACCTGCCAGCCCCCAAAACACATTTTTTTTTCTTTCTTTCTTTTTTTTTTTTTGAAGAGGTTTTTCTATAGGGTGCGTGTGCTCACCAAACAGACAGAGACAGAGAGATAGAAAGCGAGAAATCACCCGCCAGGGGGGATGGCCACACCGCAATCCCTTCTCCTCCATTCTCCTCTTGGTATCTTGGGCACACACGCACACGTGCCCGGGGTGAGTTTAAGCCACCGGGTCCAGGACTTGAACTGCAGTCAACTACGTGGGCATCCAGCAACATAGCCATTACGCTAACTGCTGGTCCCAAAAAAAAACATTTTTTTTTGAGAGGTTTTTGCTATAGGGCGCGTGCGCTCACCAGACAGACAGAGAGACAGAAAGCAGGAAATCACCCCCCAGGGGGATGGCCATGCCGCAATCCCTTCTCCTCCATTCTCCTCTTGGTATCTTGGGCACACACGCACATGTGCCCAGCATGAGTTTAAGCCACTGGGTCCGGGACTCGAACTGCAGTCGACTACATGGGCATCCAGCAACATAGCCATTACGCTAACTGCTGGTCCCAAAAAAACATTTTTAAAGTAGACTTTGGGGCCAACCCATGGACTGGTGATTAAATGAGCTGGATCCCAAATGGCTGACTGTGTGGTTCAAGTCCTGGACCTTGAAAAATATGCCATCAAATGTGTGTGTGTGTGTGTGTGTGTGTGTGTGTGCACCTAAAATCCTGCAAGGAGGAAGAAGTGGAGAAGAAGAGACTGTGGTGTGACTATTCCTCATGGTGGTGCTTTCTCACTCTCCCTCTGTCTGTCTTCCTGTCTTTCCCTGGTGAGCGAATGGGTCCTCTGACAAATTTATATATACAAATTTATATATACCTTCTTGCATAGAAAAGTAAGTCATGAGGTTTCTAGACTTTATATATAATGGCAAAAACTTGGTAACTATTGAATTAATCACTCATATTGAAAAGATTATTATTTTTTTTTAATGCCATCCCCAAATAACCCACAAGAAAATACTTCCTGTTGGTTTTGACACCTAGAATTCTCTGTTTGCTGCAAAAGGCAAAAGGATCCCAGGTGTACTTTCTCTTTCGTCACTTTCTCCAACAGCTATTTATTACTGTGTAACTTTTACGATGCAGTCTCTTATCCCCCTTAGGAGTAAGTCTCCAAAGGGATGTTTATTACTCGCTTAGGTTCAGATAGCCTTCACCGATATAATGAGAAAAAGAGTCTTAACCCATGTTCTAATGACATATAGACTGCTGAAGACTTCACTGAGCTTTAAATAATTACTATTGGTGTTGCTTCTCTACTTTAGATAGACAACAAAAGGAACAAGGAATTTACAATCTTTAATCATAAGTTAATTCAGAAAAGACTGTTATACCATAGGTGCTAAATTAACAACTTAATTGTTTTTTATTTCTTCATTATTATTTCATGTATATTAGGTAAGGCCCAAGCCTTATTAAAACTGTCTTAATGATTTAGAATGGAAAAAGGTCACAGGGGTTTTAAGTTTCCCTTGAAAATAACATCTTTGCTTTCTGACAAAATTCAAGATAATTTTTTAAAGCCATATTTTTAAAAAAATCAACAATAACCTGCTAGATGATTATGCTAAAAAGAGCCATATTCTTAAAAAGAAAAGATTAATATCATTATTCCTCAAACCAAAAAAATTTAAAATGACATCAACTACACTGAATTAACAATCTTTTTTGAAAGACACTTTTGCTAGAGGGTGTATGCACTCATTGGAAAGACAGAGAAAGAGAGAGACAGAAAACAAGAAATCACCCTGTGACAGGGACTGGCCATGCCACAATCCCTTCTCCATTCTCCTCCTGGGATCTTCGGCACAAATGCACGTGCTTCCAGTATGAGTTTTAGGCCGCCAAGTCCAGGACTCAAACCAGGGTCGACTATGTGGGAGTCCAACAACATAGCCATTACTCCATCTGCTGGTCCCTGAACAAATATTTTAAAATATTTTTTGTAGGAGAGAGAAATATTTAAATATCTCTCTGCACAAAACACTATGGTATGACCAATAACTCCTCCTTTTCTCATGTGAAAACATATCCTCTAATATCCAAGAGTGTAGGGGTGACTACAAGACCCCGGTTAGAAGCTCAGCTCTGATGCTACTGGGTGATCACAGACCAGTTATTTAATCTAAGTCTGGGGTTTCCAATAAAACCTATTTCACAGGGTTGTGAAAGAAGTAACTGTAAAGTAATTAGCACAGTGGATGCCTCAATGTTAGCTTTCATTCTAAGTAAACGTTTATGTATTTGCTTTAATAAAATTATCTTCCATCTTAAAAAGTATCTTCTTGGGTGGCCCCAAGTCGCCATGGTCACTGTGGTTAAGGGAGCCAGCTCTCACACAACCAACTGTGCAGTTGGGCTTGTTTTCAAGTCCCAGAGACTTGAAAACAAGTTGGGTGTGTCCTCAATTCCAACAGAATGGAGAAAAGGAGAAGAGGGATTCCAGCACAATCACGCACCCATAGGGAGTGCTTTCTTCTTCTCCCTCTCTCTTCTTTCTCTCTCTAGTGAGTACATGCACTCTATGGCAATTTAAAAAGTAACAATAGGGCCCGCAGATGGTGTGGAGGTCGAGATGGCTGGATCTCATATGGCCAACTGAGCAATTTGAGTCCCAGAACCAACAACTTGAGAACCATGCTGGGTACACATGCATGAATGCCTAAAATTCTGAGAGGAGAATGGAGAAGGGATTTCAGCATGTCTGTCTCCCCAAGGGTATATGGGGGAACTGACTTCTCACTTTCCTTCTCAAACAAACAAATCAACAATAATAATAATACTAAGAAGTACCTTCTGGCCAGCAGATAGCATATAGAATAAGGCAGCTGGATCCTACATGTTGACTATGTGATTCAAGTCCTGAACCTGGCAGCTTTAAATACACGCCAGCGCACATGTGTGTATGCCCTAAATGCCAAGAGGAGAAAGGAGAGGAAAGAATGGCAACACGACCATCCTCCTGGGGGTGATTTCTTACTCTCCTTCTACCTCTCTCTCTGGCAAGCACATGTACCCTGTAGCAAACAAAGTACCTTCTAACATAAATATCCCAAGCTAGCACTTAACTTTTGCTATGGTTTGAATGAATCCTTTAAAATTTGTGTTGGAATTTAATTGCTGTTGTGACGGTATTAAGAGGTGGGGCCTTTAGGAAGTGATCAGGTTATAAGGACTCTGTCCTAATGAATGAATTAATGTCATTATCAAGGGGGTAGGTTAGTTATCTTGGGGGTTCAGCCCTGTTGTTCTGTCTCTCATGCCTGCTTCCCCATTAGCCTCCTGCCACGGGATGATGCAACATGAAGGCTGGCCCAATGCCAGCACCATGCTCTTGCTCTTCCCAGCCTCCAGCACCATAAGCCAAATACATTGTTTATTATAAATTACCCAGTCTCAGGCATTGTGTTACAGCAATACAAACAGGAATAAGACAACTTTTAATAAATGAAAAATAAGAATTGTGTTAAGTAGATGCTATGAATCCAAAAAGGACTCATGAACTGTAATCATCTAGAACCCAGGAGGGAGGTGATGCCATCCCTCAGCCTCACAATGGCAGTACTGTCTTCACCAGAGCCCATCTCCTTCCAGAGTCTGCCTCTTGCAAGGAACGCGCTGACATTGAGAACTGTTTTCTCTGTTTTTTGGGGGGTTTTGTTTTTCTGGAGAGTTTTTGCTATAGGGCATGTGCACTCGCCAGAAAGACAGAGACAGAAAGTGAGAAATCACCCCCGAGGGTGGATAGCCACGCTACAATCCCTTCTCCTCCATTCTCCTCTCAGGATCTTGGGCATGCACGCACACACACACGCCTGGCATGAGTTTAAGCCACCGGGCCTGGGACGCGAACCACAGTCGGCTACATGGCAGTCCAGCAACATAGCCATTATGCTAACCGCTGGTCCCAAGAACTGTTTTCTCACTGGCAAGAACTGATTCAGTTATCATCTATTGGAATGAAAAGAATGCTTATGGGATCAAGGGTAATTCTTCACTTGATCTTAGCCAATTTCTTTATAAATCCAAATGCCAGCAGGATTTTTCCTTGGCATTTTTATCTTAACACATCGACAATTTCAGCAGTAGACTGCCTTCTCGGGCATGGAATGAAGGTGATGGAGGGGAATGAACATTGAAAATACACACAGACAAGGAATATATGTGGCCTGCAAAGCCTAAAATATTTACTAACTGGCCTTTTAGGGGAAAACCTTGTCAATCTCTGCTTTAGAGCCTGAACACTAAACTTTGAGAACCTCTGCCTTCAGGAGTTCCAACTCCTGATGCTATTAGTCAGAACCTTGGTTTCTCCATAACTAATGATTTAACCAAGTTTTTCTGGTCACAAGTCTGGGAGAGTGAATAATAATAATAATAATAAAAGGACATTTTCCTTCTTGTACCTATTTGCTTGATTTATTACAGATAAAACAGTTGGTTTTGTCCTTCGATCAGAACCATGTACTGTTGGCTTTGCCGTGGGGCTTGGAACTGAGAGCGGGGACAGGAACTTCCTTAAAGCCAGCAAGCAGTCCTCTGCGGCTGCAGCATGGCCGTTACCCACCACCAACAACATCCCAGCCAGAAAACCCCAAAGCTCTGAAAACAGTGAGGGTCTTTTCTATGCTTTTCACACCAAAACTCATTTTTATGGAAAAACCCAAATGCTGCTGATGTGGGCTGTTTGTCACCTCTGTCCCCACCCCCACCCCCAGCATGCCCCATCACACTTTCCTCTGCTGAAGTATTGACTTGTGTGGTTCTGGGGCACTGCCCCAAGTCTGCTGTGTGTAAGGAGTGAGTGTTACCAACCACCTTTCCCGGAAGAAAGGAAATCTGCCTTCTGAACCAGCTGGTCCCAAAGGTTTTCAACCAGGAAACACAGGTCTAGCTTCCATCCGATTATGTTTACCGTGAAAGGAGGGTTGTGCAATCCCCACTGCTTCAAACCAGCACCTATTTCCCCACAGTGCTTCCGTGTAATGTTCCTTCAGTGTTTAGTGTTTGCAAACAGTATAAGCCTGATGTTTATTTCAGTAAACAAATTAATACACCACACTGATCATTCTTCTTTCAAGAGGGGTTGTGTGCAAATAACATCCAGGTTACAAACACTATGAATAGAAAGTGTTCTATAACTCCAGGGGCTGAAGAGTTAGCAGTGAACAAAGCAGAGAAAAATCCCTATCATCGCGAAGTTTATATCCCAGAAGAAGAAAACAGATAATAAGCAAAATGTAAAATAAATGAATCAATATGAAGCAGAGAAGAAAACAGACATGCCCAAATGGAGAATGCAATTTTAAATAGAGTGATCAGGGAAGACTTCACTGAAAAGACAACATTTGAGAAAACTATAGAAGTGAGAGAGAGCTGGGACCAGCAGATGGTATAACGGTTACATTGCTGGACTCCCATGCAGTCGCCCACTGTTCGAGTCCCAGACTGGTGACTTAAAACTCATGCTGTGGGGAACCAGCAGTTAGCGTAATGGCTATGTCGCTGGACTCCCACGTAGTCAACCGTGGTTCATGTCCCGGACCCGGTGGCTTAAAACTCACGCCGGGCACGTGTGTGTGTGTGCCCAAGATCTCGAGAGGAGAATCGAGAAGAAGGGATTGCGGGGGGACCCGCCCCGGGGGGTGACTTCTCGCTTTCTGTCTCTATGTCTCTGTCTGTCTGGCGAGCGCACGCGCCCTATAGCAAAAACCTCTCAAAAAAAAAAAAAAAAAAACACCTCATGCTGTCTGTGTGTGTGTGTGTGTGCGCATGCATGCTCAAAATCCCGAAAGGAGGGAACCAGCAGTTAGCGTAATGGCTATGTCGCTGGACTCCCACGTAGTCAACCGTGGTTCATGTCCCGGACCCGGTGGCTTAAAACTCACGCCGGGCACGTGTGTGTGCGTGCCCAAGATCCCGAGAGGAGAATGGAGGAGAAGGGATTGCGGCGTGACCATCCCCCCTGGGGGGTGATTTCTCGCTTTCTGTCTCTATGTCTCTCTCTGTCTGTCTGGCGAGCGCACGCGCCCTACAGTGAAAATCTCTCAAAAAAAAAAAAACCACACACAGAAAAATCCCGAAAGGAGAATGGAGACGGGATAGCAGTGTGGCCATACCCCTGGGGGATGATTTCTTGCTCTCTCTTTCTGGCTTTATAGGGAAAAAAATATCTATATATCTCTACCGAAAAAAAAAGAAAGAAAGAAAGAAAGAAAGAAAGAAAGAAAGAAAGAAAGAAAGAAAGAAAGAAAGAAAGAAAGAAAGAAAGAAAGAAAGAAATGAGAAAGAAAGCTGTATAAATATTGGGAGGGAGGGGTTGTTTCCAGGCAAAGGTCCTGAGGTAAGATCTCTGGCTGCCCTGGAGAAGTAACAGCGAGGCCAGTGTGGCTAGGGCAGAATAAATAAAAAGTAGCAGAAGATGAGATCAAGAGGGGAGGAGGCTCGTTTCAAATCATGGAGACTCTTGGGAGGTGGTTTTAGAATGAAACGGAGAACCTCTAAAAAATTTCCAATAGTTGAACAACTGACCAATATTTTAAAAATTTCCTTCTGCTGTGAAAGCATTGCAGATGGAAGGACACCAGTAAAGGAACTTGTGCAGGCTGACAGGGCAGTGAAGGCCACCCTGAAGAAATGGCACTTAGGCCTGAAGAAGTTGTTTACCATAGGGAGCGGAAAAGCGAGGCACGCTCTCCTAATAAACGCACTGACATGCAGAACAGAGTGAGCTGGAGGCTTCGCAGCCACGGAAAACAGCCCAAACTTTGTCTACTGACAGTCGCGAGTAGACTCATTACAGAGCTGCGAGTTCTAAGCCAGAGAGTGACAAGATCTGCCTTAGGTTTTATACTCTTCTGGTTGTTAATTGCAAAATGGAATAGTCAGTGTTTTTACCCTGCAGGTCAAGCTAACTTTTTTTTTTCCTAATGAAATAGAACAGACACATCAGAATACCCTGCAGGTTGTGTCAGTGTAGTGGCAGGAGAGTTGATTTTGTATCCACACAGATGCCCTAAGTTTGAAACTCACTTGATTAGGTGATGGACATATGAAAGGGAGAGCAGGAGGGAACTGCCACCTTTCTGCGTGTGATAGAGAATGCACGACTGCACACGTGAGAGACAGAGTGGAGCGTCCCCACCCGGCTGTCACACGACAACCCTCTTCCACCAACCCATTGGACGGTGGGCATTTGCGCACATGCTCAGCATGTATCAGGCCCACTGGGTTGGGGACTCAAACTGCAGTCACCATGTAGCTTCCACCTCTGCAGTCCAGCCTGTGCCACCACAGCTGGCTGAGCATTGCCAACTTATCAAAGGTACTGCAGGTCAGTGAGACTAGAATAGGGGAGGGGTTCCAGAGGGAAGTTTCAGAGATGCTCCCTAACAGATGTGGGGTGAAGAGAACAGTCGAGGATAGTTTCAGGAGACACCACTGACACTGAGAAGACAAGTACAGGAGATGATGGTGTGGTTTTCAGCATGTCACCTGTAAAATATCACAATGCAGAGTTTCCATCCAGAGAACATGATGGGACTGGACACCAAGATTACAAAGTGGTCAGTGTCCACAGTGAAAAGACTTTTTGGAGGATTTCATAATGAGACATCCGATAATATTACAGTCATCCCATGTAATGTTTGGGGACAAACTTATACTTTAAAAAATTATCTGGAATTCATATTTAATAGAGCATCCTGTATCTTACCTGTCAATCTTTTTTTTTTTTTAATTTGCTCAAGGGCATGAGGGGCAGAGAAAGAGAGAAAAGGAAAGTGAAAAAGCACCGCCATGGGAAATGGTCAGCCTTTACTCCCTTCTCTTCCATCTCCTTTCAGCATTTTGGGCATGCATGCACACACACCCGATGTGTTTTCCAAGTTGCTGCATCTGGGACTTGAACCACTGTGTTGGCCATGTTGAGATCCAGCCATCGTAACCAGCAGGCCATGGGCTGGCCCATTTGTCAATGTTAATTATAGTGCAAGTCCCCTGAGAACAGAGGCAGAAGCTGCAAGTAGGACACCATGACAACAATCCAGGCAAGACTAAGGAAGCACTAAACTAGTGTTTCATAGGGAGGTTTTTGCTTAGCTAGTCTAAATGCAAATTGGAACCATGAATCTTTGAATTAATTCTAAGCATAATGACTTCCTGCAGGTGCACCTCCCTCAGGGTCTGCGTGAGTATCTGGCATCTTGGAGTGTATGGCTGACCCCGGATGTGTCTGGGTTCCTGATGAGCCCCGTTGGCTGCCCCACCTAGCTGCTGGGTGCATATCTGATAGCACAGCCCTAGAGAAGGCCTTAGGAGCTCACACCCAGCTGGGCCATCCTACAGGGACTTATCAGAGATTAGAAAGTATTTACCTTTTCACTTCAACAGAACTCGTTTGCGGTGTTGAACTTGACATGAAAACAAAAATTGAATAGTCCTCTTGTCAGTTGAGCTCTCCTTCAGGAAAATGTTCAAACTGCACATATTTTCAATATGTGGACCCATGATGAATAACTTGACTTTTTTTTTTTCTTTTAGAGTCTTTGAAAAACAAAACAAAATTAAATTAAATGTAACATACCAAAACTATTTCCAAATACTTAATATTTTCTTCTTCAGGGCAGCTCAGCTGGGCACTACTGCCTTGAAATTGCATACACTACATACTATAAACAGAATTCTGTGGCCTTGATCTATCCACAAACACTGAAGACCTCACTGTCCCCGGGTTCTGAGTCCTGATAGTTCTTGGGAAAGGAAAGAGTAAACAATTGTACACACACGTACGGATTCTCAAAGTAGATTTGCTGGCCTCACAATGACAGCTGCTTGTTTTTTTGCAGGCCCAAGTTCTATGAGCAAAAGTGTCTCTAATGGCAAAGGAATTTTTGAAATCCTGCAAGGAGATACATTATAGAAACACGAGTGACATCTGCCATATAATCACATGACATTTTCAATGCTTAGATTAGAATGTAACCTCACGAGGACAGTGACACTAGTATATACTGTTTGCCAATGTGGTTTTCAAAAAAAGGGACCATACTGGGGTCAGCAGGTGGTGTGGTGGTTAAGACATTAAGCTCCCACATGGCCAACTACAGTTCTAGTCCTGGACATCGCAGGCTGAAATTCACACTGGGCCTGTGTGCGTGCATGCTCAAACCCCACAAGGAGAATGGAGAAGGGACTGCACTGTGGCCATCCCACCAGGGAATGATCTCTCACTTTCCTTCTCACTGTCTCTGATGAGCATATGCACTATATGGTAAAAACCTAAAAAAAAAAAAGACAGGGCCAGATGAAGAGTCCAGCAAAGCCAGTCATTCATTACGTTCTAAGGGATATTCCAAGTATTCAAAGTTTCAGAGTTTTGCTTTTGTTTTCCCCAAAGTTTTACTTATATATTCAATGAGTGAGGAAGACAGAGACAGAGAAACAACACCTCCAGTAGGGGGTGCCACAATTTATTCCAGCCTCAGCCAGTTCAGATCATGTGTACGCACATGCCTGGTGTTCTCAGAGAAGTGTCTAGCCCTAACTGGCAACTCTCTTACGTGGGATTTTTTTCACAGAACACTGAGTTTTACTGTTGGAACTCTATCTGACCCAAAACTTTTCGTCTGTAAGCTTGTCAAGAGCAATTCAGTAAACTAAGGTACCATTACAATACTTTTATTGCAATGTCTACTGAGAGCCCACGAAGGGCTAGGTATGGTGCCAGGCTCTGTGCTTCAAGAACCAAAAAAAAAAAAGAATGCCCAGTGTGTAAATTGAAAGAACTGTACTGTAGAAATCCACTCTTTAAGAAGTAACCCCAGCAGCTGCCAAACAAAATTTATGGGAGGCCATTGTTTTGAAATAAACTCCTACACTAGGACCCAACAGACCAAACATAAATGGACCTACTCCTGCTAAATTTCTCCTCAACAAACCAAAGCAAAGTGTCACATGACCTTTGGAGAAATTAAGACACACAGAGAATAGCTAAATCACCACACAGGCCAGTTTTAGCCTGCTGGATTAGGAGGAAGTCTCACTGCTTTAACCCTTACAAGGAAAGTAACAAAGTAACCTGGTAATAAATAATCCACCTTTTATGTTATACCATTCCTTCTTCCTGCTCAACTATAAAAAGAAACTGCTCTGCCACACCAAGCACAACACCTCCGGATTTTTGGACCAGTTGCCACCCTATTCATGAAATACAAACAAAGGCCAATTCAATCACTTCAATACTTTTGTTGTAATTTTGTCTTTTGACAATGCTACCTTAAAAGAAAGTCAGTAAACCAGAAACCACTGAACTGTACATTTTTTAAAAGTCAGTCCTATGTGAGTCTTATTTCAATGTTTTCAAAATGGAAAAAAAAAAAAAAAGAAAGAAAAGAAAAGAAACAGGCCAGCAGATGGTGCAGAGGTTAGGTGGATTGGATTCCACATGGCTGACTGCATGGTTCGAGTCCCAGACCTGGCAGCCTGAAATCCTAAAAGGAGAACAGAGGAGAAGAGATTGTGGTATGGCCCTCTCCCCCACCGCTAGGGGTTGATTTCTCACTTTTTCTCTTTCTCTCGCTGGTGAGAACATGCCCTATAGCAAACTGGGGTGGGGGGGACAGTTAAAAGCAAAAAAATCATTGGAACTTACGAGTCTAATTAGATACCATTTCTTTTTTTATGCGAGTAGATAGAGTCAGTGAAACTAAACATTTAATTAATTAAAACACTAAAAATGATTAGGTTAGTCTAAGACACTAATCAGAAAATAATATAATTTAAAAATTTTTAAGATACAAAAATGTAAGATTAAAAAAACTAGTTCTTAGGTTCAAAGTAAAAATTGATTTCTGAGTTTCTAGGAAAAACAATTACTGATATCATGTAAGGGAGCAGAAAAGCAAAAGGGAAGGTTACTAAAAATGAAAATTCTTTTCCAGATTCTTGGCCAATCATTTTTTTTAATTGTATACATTTAATCACTATACATCACTTTGCTTGTAAGTTGAATTTACTCAACACGAAAGTGCCTCACACCAATCCAGTTAAGGATATAAAACACATTATCATCAACACATCATAACCCATTTCTTCTTTTTTTTTTTTTTTTTTTTGGCGGGGTTTTTTCTCTGGGAAAAAACTCGCCAGACAGACAGAGAAAGACAGAGAGACAGAAAGTGAGAAATCCCCTCCCGGGGGGATGGCCACACCTCAATCCCTTCTCCTCCATTCTCCTCTCAGGATCTTAGGCATGCACGCACACACACCTGGCGTGAGTTTAAGCCACGGGGTCCGGGACGTGAACCTCAGTCAACTACGTGGGAGTCCAGCAACATAGCCATTATGCTAACTGCTGGTCCCCATAACCCATTTCTGTATCTCATTCATGTCTTACCTCTCTATTTTCCTCATTAATTTCTTCCCTTACACTCTCCTTCTTCCACCCTCTTCCCACATTGTCTACAGAATTTATAACCATTTTTAATGCTTTTAGGTCCTCTAATCTCTCAGTTTTCAGCATAGAGTGCAGACAGTAGGTTTACATTAAGTGGAGACATACAGTCTCTCTCTTTCATAGCCTGGCTTGCTTCACTCAGCAATAAATCTTCCATATTTGTCCTCTTTCTGTCAAATGCCAGGGTCTTGCTTTTTATGACAGAGTAGTATTCCATAGAGTATATGTGCCACCCTTTTCCAATCCATGCATCTGTTCGTGGACATCTGGGTTGGTTCCATTTCTGGATTTTATGGTAGTTCTATGTGTAGATTGATGAGAAACTTCCATCTTGTTCTTTCTCTCTTTTTTTTTTTTAAGAATTGTTTACTTATTTAATTCCACTTATTATTATTATTTTTAATTTTAGCAGAGAGAGACAGATAGACACAGAGAAAGGGAAAGCAAGAAAGCAAGCCGCCAGGTCCAGGACTCAAACTGCGGTCAGCCATCCTTCAGCCACCACGCCACCCGCTGGCCCTAAAAACCTCCATATTGTTCTACATAGTGGCTGGATTAATTTACATTCCCACCAGCAGTGTAGGAGGGTTCCCCTTTCATTGCATCCCCACCAGCATTTATCACTTACTGTTTTTTTTTAATATTTACCATTCTGATTGGGGTTAGGTGGTATCTCATTGTGGTTTTGATCTGCATTTCCCTGATGATGAGGGATGTTGAGCATTTTTCATATGCTTTTTGGCTGTTCATGTGTCTTCCTTAGAGAGTTGTTTATTCAGCTCCTTTTCCCATCTTTTAATTGGGTTAATATTTTTTTTTT
>NW_006159576.1:521485-524381 GCF_000334495.1 Tupaia belangeri chinensis
AAAAATATATAGATATCAGTTGGCTATATGTTGTAGGGTTTATTTATGATGTCTCTACTCTGTTCCATTGGTACACATGTCTGTTTTTGTGCCAATACCATGCTGTTTTGATGATCACAGCTGTTTGTAATATATTTTAGGGTCAGGGAGTGAGATGCCACCCACTCCACTCTTCTTGCATATGACTGTTTTAGCAATACGGGGTCCTTCATGATTCCAGAAAAATTCTATGATTGTCTTTTCTAGATTTCTGAAGAATGCCTCTTGTAATTTTACAAGGATTGCATTAAATATGTAGGTTAATTTGGGTAGAATTGCCATTTTTATTATATTAATTCTTCCAATACAGGAATATGGGATGTCTTTCCACTTTTCTGTGTCATTTTCGATTTCTTTTTAAAGATTTTCATAGTTTCTTTGTAGAGATCTTTTACTTCGTTGATTAGATTTATTCCTAGGTATCTTATACTTCTTGTGGCTATGGTAAATGGGATTACTTTCTCCAGTTCTGCCTCTGTATGCTTGTTGCTTGTCTATAGAAATACGATAGACTTCTGTAAGTTGATTTTGTATCCTGCCACTTTACTGTATTCATTTATTACTTTGAGGAGTTATTTTTGTGAATTCCTTTGGGTCTTCTATGTAGACAATCACGTTATCTGTGAATAGAGATAATTCCAACTCTTCTTTCTTTATTTGAATGCCTTTTATTTAATTCTCTTTTCTGACTGCATTGGCTAGGACATCCAGCACTATGTTGAAAAGGAGTGAAGAAAGTGGGCAGCCTTGTCTTGTACCAGTTTTTAGTGGAAAAGCTTTTGACTTTTCTCCATTCAGTATAATGTTAGCTATAGGTTTTTCATAGATGGTTTTCATCATGCTGAGAAACGATCTTTCTATGCCAATTTTGCTGAGAATCTTAATCATGAAGGAATGTTGTATTTTGTCAAATGCCTATCTGCATCAATTGAAATAATCATATGTTTTTTATCTTTCTTTCTATTAATGTAGTGTATTACATTTATGGTTTTACGTATGTTGAACCACCCTTGCATCTCTGGAATAAAGTCTATGTGGTTGTGATGAATAATCTTTTTTTATGTGTTGTTGGATATGATTTGCTAGTATCTTGTTGAGAATTTTTACATCTATATTCATCAGAGATGTCAGTCTGTAGTTTTCCTTTCTTGTTGTACCCTTATCTGTTTGGGGAATGAAGGTGATGGAGACTTTGTAAAATAAATTTAGGAGAGTTTCTTCCTTCTGGATCTTTAGAAATAATTTGAGAAGAATTGGGGTTACCTCTTCTTTGAAAGTTTTGTATAATTCAGAAGTGAAGCCTTCAGGACCTGGGCTTTTCTTTGTTGGGAGGTTATTTATTATCGATTCAATCTGGTTGTTTATTATGGGTCTATTCAGGCTTTCTATGTCCTCCTGAGTCAATCTTAGTAGATTATAGGTGTCCAGGAATTTGTCCATCTCATCCAGGTTTTCTCGTTTGCTGCCATATAGACACTCATAGTATTCTTTAACGATGTTTTGTTTTCTATTTTGTCCATTGTAATATTGCATGTTTCACTGCCAATTTGATATATCTGATTCCTTTCTTCTTAATTAGTATAACTAATAGTGTGTCAATCTTGTTTATCTTTTCAAAGAACCAGTTTTTGCTTTCATTTATTTTCTGTATAGTTCATTTATTTTCCATTCCATTTATTTCTGCTTGAATCATTATTATTTCTTTTCTCCTGGCATTTTTTGGATTTTTTGTGTTGTTGTTTTTCCGGTTCCCTGAGGCATGATGTTAAGTTGTCCATTTGCCACCTTTCCACCTTTTCTTATGCGCACTAATTGCTATGAACTTTCCTCTTATGACGGCTTTTGCTGTGTCCCATAGATTGTGGGAGCTCATGCACTCATCATCATTTGTTTCCATGGATCTTTTGATTTCAGTCTTAATCTCTTCAGTAGCTGTGATGTCATTCAGGAGTAGGCTGTTTAGTTTCCATGTATCTGTGTGTTTTCAAGGATTTTTCCTGAAATTGATATGAAGTTTAATTCCATCATGATCAGAGAAGATGTGGTCTACAGTTTCTATGCCTTTAAATCTGTGAAGGCTTGTTTTGTGCCCTCTCATGTGGTCAGTCTTTGAGAAGGTACCATGTGGGGTGAGAAAAATGTATATTCTGTGGTTTTGGGGTGGAAAGTTCTATAGACGTCTGTCAAGTCCATCCAATTTGTGATATTGTTTAGGTACTGAACCTCTTTGCTTATTTTTTGTCTCACTGATCTGTCTAAAAGAGATAATGGGGTATTGAGGTCCCCAACATTAGTGTATTACAGTCTATCTCTCCTTTTAGATCTAGCAGTCTTTCCTTCACATATTTGGGTGCTCCTGAATTAGGTGCATAGATATTAATAAGTGTTGTATCTTCTTGATGATTTAGCCCTTTTACTATTACATAATGCCCTTCTTTGTCTCTTCTTATAGTTCTTGCCTTAAAGCCTATTTTGTCTGAGATCTGTGACTCCTGCTCTTTTTTGGTTTCTGTTTGCATGGAATATCTTTTTCCAGTCCTTCACTTTTAGTCTGTGTATGTCTTTACCCATGAAGTGCATTCCTGTAGGCAACAGATGGATGGTTTCTGTTTTTTTAGCCATTCAGCCAGTCTGTGTCTCTTGATTGGAGAATTTAAACCATTAACATTCAATGTTATTATTGATATTTTCAGACTTGTCTCTCTCATTAAGTTGTTGGCCATTTTTAAAGGGAAATATTTTTCAAAATTTCTTAGGAGCAAGGCCCAAATGCAGTGGTGCAGGCAGTGGGGCAGCATTACATGATGCTGGAGCCACATAGGACGCCCTAAGCACAGGTGTGTGTGTGTTCCTGCTG
>NW_006159576.1:524525-538729 GCF_000334495.1 Tupaia belangeri chinensis
TGGAAGGCTCAGGGAAGGATCACAGCATGGTGAGAGCCTGCCAAGGTCTCTGTCACACTCTCTCTCAAGAAATAAGAGTGGGAAATTGATAAACTTACCAAAAAATTACTTCTAGAGTTGGCTCTGTGGCCACGTGGTTAAGGCAACTGGATCCCACACAGTTAACTATGTGGTTCAAGTGCCAGACCCAGCAACAACACGCCAGGCTCACGTGCCCAAAATCCCAAAAGGAAAGAGAAATGGAGAAGAGATTGTGGCATGACCATTACCCACAGAAGGTATTTTCTTCTCTCCCTCTGTCTCTATCTCTCTCTGGCAAGAACACAGGACCTTCAGGGGAAAAATAATCCTTAGAAACAATTTGTAGATCATTTATCTTTTGGCGCTCACAGTCATTGCAGTACATTGAGCTCCACAGAGACAGTGCCGGGGCAAGTGAAAAGCCGGATAGGCACTGGGCGACTCTGTGCCTCACAGAGCAAAAATAATTAAACATGGGCAAAGGAGATCCTAAGAAGTTGAGAAGCAAAATATCATCATATACATTCTTTGTGCAAACTTGCCGGGAGGAACACAAGAAGCACCCAGATGCTTCAGTCAACTTCTCAGAGTTTTCTAAGAAGTGCTCAGAGAGGTAGAAGACTATGTCTGCTAAAGAGAAAGGAAAGCTTGAAGATATGGCAAAGGCGGACAAGACTTGTTATGAAAGAGAAATGAAAGCCTATATTCCTCCTAAAGGGGAAACAAAAAAGAAGTTCAAGGATCCCAATGCACCCAAGAGGCCTCCTTTGGCCTTTTTCTTGTTCTGTTCTGAATATCACCCCAAAATCAGAGGAGAACACCCTGGCTTATACATTGGTGATGTTGCAAAGAAATTGGGAGAGATGTGGACTAACACTGCTGCAGATGATACACAGCCTTATGAAAAGAAGGCTGCTAAGCTGAAGGAAAAATATGAAAAGGATATTGCTGCATACCGAGCTAAAGGAAAGCCTGATGCAGCAAAAAAGGGAGTTGTCAAGGCTGAAAAGAGCAAGAAAAAGAAGGAGGAGGAGGAAGATGAGGAAGATGAAGAAGACGAGGAAGAGGAAGATGAAGAGGATGAAGATGAAGATGATGATAATTAATAAGTTGGTTCTAGCGCAGTTTTTTTCCTTGTCTATAAAGCATTTAACTCCCCTTCCAAAGAAAAAAATGAAATGTAAGGCTGTGTAAGATTTGTTTTAAACTGTACAGTGTCTTTTTTTGTATAGTTAACACACTACCGAATGTCTTTAGAGAGCCCTGTCCTAGTGGTATTTTCAATAGCCACTAACCTTGCCTGGTACAGTATGGGGGTTGTAAATTGGCATGGAAATTTAAAGCAGGTTCTTGTTGGTGCACAGCACAAATTAGTTATATATGGGGATGGTAGATTTTTCATTTTCAGTTGTCTCTGATGCAGCTTATACGAAATAATTGTTCTGTTAATTGAATACCACTCTGTAATTGAAAAAAAAAATGTTGCAGCTGTTTTGTTGACATTCTGAATGCTTCTAAGTAAATACAGTTTTTTAAAAAAGAAAATTTATCCTTTTATTAATAAAGGCTAAGAGTTGTTCAGTCTTTTATTCCACTACTTAATGAATTTTACTCCCCCCAAAAGACTAGAAAATGGTTTTGTAGATTACCAAGTCATTATTTTATGAATTAACACATCTAAAAAATATAATAAACAAGTCTCTAATAAATCAAAGTGTTTTTAAAGTTATGTAAAGCCCTATAATGATTTTTTTTAATCACTGGGTCAGCAGGAGGTAGTGGTTAAGACAACTGGGTCCCACATAGTCAACTGCACAGTTCAAGTGCCAGACCCAGCAACTTGAAAAACACATCAGGCACATGTGCATGCCTGCCCAAAATTCCAAAAGGAGGGAGAAATGGAGAAGGGATTGTGGTGTGACCATGTCCCATTGGGAAAGGGACGACTTCTCACTTTCTCTTTCTCTCTCACTCTCTCTCTCTCTCTGGCTTTCTTTTTCTCTCTCTCTCTCTGGCTTTCTCTTTCTCTCTCTCTCTCTCTCTCTGGCAAGCGCATGTGCCCTCCAGTCATCAATCAATCAATAATTGGTGTTACTTGTTAAAGAAGATAACGAAGACTTTACCCGAGAGGGACTACTATAATGGGGTGTTGTAGTGAAGGAGAGAGTTTGAGCCCAAATACAGCAAGGGAAAATGGGAACTGATGGCCAAGGAGCAGCATGGGAATGTTGATGAGAGTAGAAAATTACTAAGAGGAATCTCAAGCATGGGAGTGGGAGTTCTGATTAAACCAACCTAACAGGATTCTTGCTGAACACAGATCAAGAAGATCAGAGATGGGATAAAGACATTTTCCTTTTTTCCCCCTCCCCTTTATGGGAGACAGAGAAAGGCAGACAGATAGGGAGACAGATATAGGAGTGTTTTTGACAGGTACTCACCATGTCATGATCCTCCTGCTTCAGCCTCCCAAATAGCTAAGACTACAGGTATGCACAGTCATACTCATATTTTCAGATTGGCCAAACCCATGGAACCAAACCCAAGCCTCCCATGAGGTCTCCAGCTATAGGCGGTGGCTCAACCTGTGATTGATAAGATCTGAATGTGATCAGGTATTGAGGTGTGGAATATGGCTAAACTTATTTTGCTAAAATTAGGCTATCGGGATATGGGTCCCAGTCAGGCTCTTCCGGTCAAGGAGAGACTGCCAATAGCAGAGATCTGGCTCTAGGAAAGGCACTGGTTCCTTCCTTAGGGCAGTAACCACA
This sequence comes from Tupaia belangeri chinensis, assembly GCF_000334495.1. Lineage (NCBI taxonomy): Eukaryota > Metazoa > Chordata > Mammalia > Scandentia > Tupaiidae > Tupaia > Tupaia belangeri. The sequence continues at coordinate 527,318 of NW_006159576.1, forward strand.
GTGGGAAATGGTCCACAAAGGCTGAGGCTTCCTTTGAAATCCTCCCTTTCATTCACATGCTCAGCTGACTATGTCTTATGTTACTAAGAAAGGCTTTGCAGTAGGATCAGGAGAAAAAAAAAAAAAAGGCACTGATTTAGGCACTGAGAGAACTGGGTCCAGGCCCTGAGTCTCTGCCACATGACTCTGGATGACACAGTTACAAGGTCTTCAGGAGGGCCAAGTTGTACAGGTAGGTGGCCTGGTTCACTTTTATTATTCCACAAATTCACAGGTAAGAACGATCAGACCTGCTGGGGCATGTCCCACACTCTAAAGAATGAGTAATAGGATGTAAAGCAGAGGTCTTCGCATGGGGATACTAGTAACTTTGGGGTGTATAGATGTTCCAGGGCTCACAGGCACAGGTAGCTTTAACAGAATCAATGTACAAACCCTCAGCTCCCTCATGTCTGCTCATGATACCACTCTACTGGAGACAAAGGCGCTCTACTGGAGACAAAGGCGCTCTACTAGAGACAAAGCCACTCTACTGGAGACAAAGCCACTCTACTGGAGACAAACCCTCTCTACTGAAGACGAAGCCACTCTACTGGACACAAAGCCACTCTACTGAAGACAAAGCCACTCTACTGAAGACAAAGCTGCTCTTCTGAAGACAAAGCTGCTCTACTGGAGACAAACCTGCTCTACTAAAGACAAAGCCACTCTACTGGGGATGACACTGCCTAGCCTAGGCTTCCTTTTTCTTACTCTCTTTCTTGACCAATGGCCCTGCAACTACTTTTAAAAAGAGAGCCAAGGCAAACTATGGGGCCTAAGTTTTCTGTGTGCTCGCTCCAGGAGTAACCCTTCCAGACTACCACACCAGGGACCAAGGGAACATAGAGTTCCTCAAGAGGTCATTTGGTTTTGAGGTTTTGGGTTTTTGTTTGTTTGTTTGCTTGTTTTTTTGAGAGATTTTTGCTAAAGAGCACATGCACTCACCAGAGAGACAGAAAGCAAGAAATCACCCCTCCCCCCAGGGAGGATGGCCACGCCACAATCCCTTCTCCCTCATTTTCCTCTCGGGAATTTGAGTGTGCACACACACACACACACACACACACACAATGTGAGTTTCAATCCACCAAGTCCTGGATTCAAACAGTAGTCAACCACACAGGAGTTCAGAGCCTTAACCATTATGCCAGCCACTAACGACACCCCCAGGAGTGGGGACACACTTTAGGGATACAAGGAACAAAGCCCAGAAAACTAGAACAAGGCTGCTTGCCTTTCCTCCCTCATTGTCTCCCTGCTCATAAATTCACAATCGAGGTTGCACAGACATATGTAGAACCACATTTATATGCAGTAAAATTATAAAAATGAAGTCAGCCTTTCCTGATAGAAATAGCCAGTCTGATTTGGCCCAACGTTTCGCTCACTTGTTTCATGAACATCTGACCTGAAAGATGCAAACCCGCAGCTCCCTAACTTTGAGGAAAAGGTAATTAAAGTACGAAGATGATATAAAATAGAGCCTTTGTACCACAGGTTCAGATGTTGACTTGAAAATACACGTAAAGGGACAGGGTTTTCCTAAAGTCTTATAGAACTTCTGAGAGTAAAAAGATTGAGGACCAGTGGTCTAAGGAACTTTACCTAGGTCTGTGCTGAGTTTAAAGACATGAGTTCATAAGAAGCACAGACCTTCCAAAGAAAAAGATGATTTTTTTTTAAAAGATGATTTTTCCTTTCTTCATGATACAGTGTATGGGCAAGCATGAGAGAATGATGGGAGGCAAAAGAGGAGTGCCCTCCACAGGGTCTGGTCACATCACCATCCAGTCTTCCAGCCCTTCAGATCCTGGGCACTGGGGACAAGCACTGAGTATTTCAGGTTCAGGTGCCTTGAACTGCAGTCACCAGGTGGGATCTGGCTTTCTTGGAGCAGGGCATTACCACTGCACCATGGAGCCAGCCCAGACAAGGTGATTTTGAATATGGCTGGATTGTTCCCAGCCCCATCCCCAGGATATTTTGCCCATTCCCAGGGAAAAGAGGCCAAGAAGCCACATCCTCTCATGTCCATGGGAAATAGCTCAAAGCAGCCCAGATTTAAGGTGGACTGACAGGAACGAGGAGTGAATACTACCTTCTTCCTGGTGCCCATCTCAAGAACCATAGGACATGGAAATACCTGGAACTTCAGAGAGACCATAGAAATCTCAAATCATTGTGTAACAAAACTGGGGAGCTTCCTGCACTAGCTGGGGAAGTCAGGAGGACCTCCAGTTCCTTCTGTGTCATCCGGTCTGCATGGTCACATCTCGCTGCACTTCTCCTGAGCTCAGTAGATATGGTGTGGAGATACACGTTGGATAAAACATCTAGAACATTCAATAGGCAATTCCTTTCTTCATTGTCTCCACTTTCAACTGCCCTCTTTTTTAAATAAAATATATATGGAAACAGACTCAGAAAAGTTGAATTGTCAGAACCAGCCGATGGCATAGTGGTTATGTTGCTGGACTACCTCATGGCCAGCTGCAGTTAGAGTCCTGGACCTGGAAGATTAAAAATCACACCAGGCTCATGTGTATGCATGCCCTAGATGTTGGGAGGAGAATGGAGAAGAAGGGATTGCTGTGTGGCTATCCCCCCTGGGAAGTGATTTCTCCGTTTCCCTCTCACTGTGTCTGTTTCTGTCTCTCTCTAGCAAGGGCACTCGCTCTAAGGGAAAAACAAAACAAAAACAAAACTCTAAAATAACAACAAAAAGAAAAGTTGAATTGTCAAAGATTCTGAGGCAATGGCTGGTCAGGCAGAGAGAGGACCTCAGATCTTTCCAGTTCTGTTTCTACCCAGCTCTCCCATTTTCTAGCCCAGAATGGTAGCCACAGAAAAGACACTACTGCAAATACACTCAGGAGAACATTACTTGGTATTTTTCTCGAGTTGTTTTTTATGTTGTTTGGCTTAGAAACAGAAATGGCTGGGACGTGGGCAGTGAGCAGGGTGTGAAGTTGTAACTGACTCATCAGGTGCGTCATTCCACTTGGGTGGCAGCTTGCTGACCGAAAGGACAAGCCCCGCTCAGAGATGGTAGCTGAATTCACCTAGACGCTATGTGAGCCACAGGACACACATCACTCTTGTTTCTCCCTCATTCCCAGTCAAGCGTCCTGTCTTTGGAAAGTGTCACCCATTGCAGAGACTTGGGGGATCTCTCTGGGTAACAAAGACCTCATTCACTAAAGTGAAGAAAATTCTTCAGTCTTTTTCTTGTCTTTTTGAACTGTGAGAGAGAACGAGAGATAGTCACCCTGAACAGGGTCTTCACGCCATGATCCACTCCCAGCTCCACTCATCCAGGATCATGGCCCTGAGTACACGCCTAGCAAATTCAGGGAAACCTTAAGACTTGAACCCAAGGCTGTCCCATATGGCTTCAGCATTGAGGAATGTTTCGTTACCTTATTTATTTATTCATTCATTCTTGCATTGTTTCTTTGTCATACTGAGAATTTCCCTAAGGATTTACATCCTGCTTGGCAAAGTATAGACATGAAGGTGAACTTGATGTACTCACAGGAAAGATGAACTCTCCTGCCTCCAGCACAAATTCTCATATAGATACTACAGGAGAGAATCTTCAAAAGGTTCATGGAAAATGTGAATTCTGAAAAAACTATGCATAGATTTCGAAATTTTTTGAACTGAAATAAACTTGTATTTTTTTTTTTTGGAGAGGTTTTTGCTATAGGGCGTGTGCACTCGCCAGACAGACAGAGAGAGACAGAGAGAAAGTGAGAAATCACCCCCCAGGGGGGATGGCCATGCTGCAATCCCTTCTCCTCCATTCTCCTCTCGGGATCTTGGGCATGCACGCACACGCGCCCAGCATGAGTTTAAGCCACCGGGTCCGGGACTCAAACCAAAGTCGACTACGTGGGAGTCCAGCGACATAGCCATTACGCTAACTGCTGGTCCCAAACTTGTATTTTTTATTAATTTTATTTTTATTTATCATTAGTGGTATTTCTTTAATTTGCTACCAGGCACATGTGCTCACCAGAGAGAGACAGAGACAGTGAGAGACAAAGGGAAACAGAAAGAAAGCTGCCAGGTCCAGGGCTCAAACCATAGTCAGCTATGTGGGAGTCTAGTGCCTCAACCACCATGCCACCTGCTGTCCCAATAAACTTATTTTTAATTCTATTTTCCACAAACTTTTTGAAGTCCCCTTGTACAGAATTTGAAGTACATTCATGTGCCAAAAGACATTTGTAGACTTTGTCACCAAGGACTCCTTTGTGTGGGATCTGATGTATCACCTCTCTGCAAAGTTTCATTCCTAAGTAAATCAATAGAACATGGCTCCCTTCTACACCAATTTCTTCCATACCCATAGGGTCACATATATTCTGCATGATTCAATAGGATCTTCTGAATCATTTTGCAATGACTTCTCTTTCACCTTGTTGTTTCTGACCCAATTCGGCTCATTAACATCTTTTATTTTTTTTCCACATTTTATTGATTCACAATAGACTTTAATTAATCTAAATACTTTCGATAGTAAGTACAGCTGCTATAAACATATCTTTAAACACATGTCTGACTTCGGGCAAAAAATTCAATGAGTAGAATGAACATACTATAAGGTAGCATCTCATTAAGTAGGTATTTTTTAATGTATTTTTTTAATTTCAAGAAAAGCAGTTTTAGCATTAATAAACCAAAATCGAAAACGTTAAGAAAAAATGTGATTAAGACTTAAAGCCAGAAAAAAGGTTAGGATTCTGTTCAAACAGTAGGTAGATACTAAACACTCAAAAAACAGATATGGCCAGAGCTAAAATCTAGTAACGAGTGCACTGTAATTTTCTTCAGAAACATTTTTTCTCTTCCCATTCCCCCTTTTACCAAAAAGAGGTAGAAACTAACTCATTTGCAAAAAAGGTAAGTATAGTCTCAACTTGGTCTGTTGTTTGCACAAAGACCCGTAAGAATACTAATTGATTTAGTTGGCTTTGCTGGAACCTTTCATAAGGAACTTCAGATTAGACTCTTCAATCTGCGTCCTTTATGACCTAACGTACCTTCACATAAAATAGAAAAAGGGTGGCAACTGCAAGGAAGGGGAGGGGGTATCACCCTCACTTTCCTCACACAGAGAGAGGCCACACGTCAGTCACCACACTTGTTCCCCTGAGCCGAGACTTGGTGTCAGCTCTTCGCAATCCAACGCTCCAGGCAACACAACCAACTAATTGGAATTGACATCTAAATTGAAATCTACTCACAATCCGAGGATTACATTCAATCACTAGAAAATCTAGTTCTTGAGAGTTTTTTTGAGCATTGCATATCTTATTCCGGGCATCGCCCAATGGCAACATTCTTTAGATGACTCCAAAATTCCATCTCCCTTTGTCTGAACTGCACATTAGACATCCAACCCTCTTTCTGAGTTTTGACTTGTTTAGGAAATATCTTCAGATGAAGCGAGAAGAGACAGCCTATCTACTCCCTATATTCTTTTAATTCCTTGAACTGATTAAACCTATGTTTTCACACATTTCCTATTAATTAGGCTTTTAGGATTTTACTACAATTTGAGTTAAGGCAGCCATTATATCTGTCCATATTTTATCTGACTTATCTATCCTTAAGGGCTCTAAAAGTAGTCATTGCCTCGTTATTAAATATTGGCAGCTTTTCTTGCGAACTGTTACGATTACTCACTTGTAATGGATAAGCGCTATGGAAAAGTAATTTTAAATCTTAAGTACTTTTTGCCATTTCAGAACCTAAGCGAAGAATCTTAGTACTGGGAACAGAATCGAATGTATCTGGTTGTGTTTTACTAACAGTGCTCCTTAAAACAGAACACTAAAGGGATCTTGTGATAAATTAAGTCTAGAAACCCTGAATCCAAAGTTCCACTCAAAGATTCGCAGGGCACGTTCATTTGCCCCACTTAGTAAACGTCCTGCAGTAAACACTGTAGATGTGCGTATTCAGTTAGGTCCAAGACACACTTTTGGAAAGCACTGAAGCTGTTCATTCACCCATAGATGGAACGACTCTTCTAAGAAACACACTTCATGAAATCTGAACACATCTAACCTCTTGCTGCAATCAGAAATGCAACTTAAAATGTGAAAGAAGACTACAACACCTTCAGATCTGAAGATTCTATCAATTCCTTTCCCAATCCATCTAACCACCCTCAGGTCAAGATCATTGTCTTATCAAACTCTTGCCAGGGCTCAATCCTTACATCTCTGCTTTCCCCTCCTATTCTTCCCCTCCTAGGTAGGAAGAGTTCATCAACTTTCTCCTCATGAAAAGCCTCCACAAAGGCTTTTATTTTTTTAATGCAAATATGATAGTATTCCTCCCCAGATGAATAACCTTCAGCTGCTTCCTACTGCCTTTAAGACAGTTCCAAAATCTTTATTTTTTATTTTATTATTTATTTATTTTTAGAGAGAGATTTTTGCTACAGGGTGCATGCACTTGCCAAAGAGATAGAGCGACAGATATCATCCCCTAAGGGATGGCCATGCCACAATCTCTTCTCCACCATTCTCCTCTTGGGATTTTGGGCACACATGCACATGCACCTGGTGTGAGTTTTAAGTTAGTAGGTCTGGGACTTGCATGTGGTCAATTACGTGGTAAGTCCAGTGACATAACCATTATGCCATCCACTGCTACCAACAGTTCCAAATTCTTAAGAATAGCAAGCAAGGTACTGGCTACCCTGCCCACTATCATTTCTTTGCTGTCCAGTCCCTACTGGCTACCCTGCCCACTATCATTTCTTTGGCAGTCCAATCCACTCCTGTCTCATGCCCTCTCCATCATAATCTTGAGAATCCTCCACCTCGTACATTTTTATTTATTTTGCACATGCCTTCTCAAATGCCCTTCTCTCTTCACCAGGAAAACTCATGCCATCTGTAAACCTTGGGTCAAACCTGACCTGGTCTGAAAGCTTCCCTGGTCACCGGCCTCCCAGGCCCACCTGCCCCTTATCCAGAGTCCACAGCACTTACAATCTAACTCCCTTAGCACAACCCAGCCACAGCAATTATCACAACATATATGCCAATGCCTGCCTCCCCCCACAGGACAACACCTCACCACAGTGCCTGGTATGTAGCAAGCAGAGGACAACACCTCACCACAGTGCCTGGTACTTAGCAGGTATTTACTGGAGGGGTTAATAAAAGAGCAGACACAAGACTTCGAGGCCAGTTGTTCTTCATTTGGAAAAGAAACCACCAGGCCTTTCCTTACATATTCTATTTTCCACCTTCTAATCTTTACTTATTTTTCCTAAGAACCCCCCTGGTTTCTCCATATTCCTATTAGAAGAAAGAACCCCAAACTAGGCCCTCTGCAGTGTTTTATAGTACCTGGAGCCTTAAGATTTTTTTCCCTCTGGCTGAATCTACAATGAATTTGATTTCAAAATTCATCTTAAAGTTCTGTATTTCTTCCCACAATTTGTTTAAAAAAAAAATAATAGGGGCTGGCAGGTGGTGTGGTGGTTAAGAGTGCTGGACGCTCATATGGACTACAGTTCAAGTCCCGGACCTGGCAGCTTGCTTTCTCACTTTCCCTCTCTCTCTCTATCTCTTTCTGTCCTTCTCTGGTCAAATTAAACTAAATAAGTTAAATAAATAAAGTTCAATAAAATGATTACTTTTAAAAATGTATATATATACACACACACACACATATTGTATATACATATATATGGACACGTATCTAGTAGGAACCAAAGTTAGAACTTTGGACATGAGATGCCGCTGTCCCAAAGGCCAACTCTACCATGTTGCTGTTGTTTCTTAGCAACCGCCCCGAGCAGCCTGGTGCACTAGTGGTCAGACAAGGCCTTCACTCAGCGCCGCACCTTGGAACTGAGCGTTAATGTCCCACTTATCCAAGAGCAGCATCCTTTCAAAATTCCAGTGATACAGGACAACGGAAGGATAAGCAGCAACTTCCTGTCCTGGATAAAACCAAGCTGCTTGTATCTTATCAGGTCAGCATAGGGGAACTCACCCAGATCATGAGAAGGTGCTGTCAGCTCAGGAGTAATCACGAGCATTCTTCCCGCTGGTGCACAGGCAGAGCTTGATGCAGATGTATTTCCACGCTGATTTCTGACGTGTATGAAAGTGAGAATGAAGTGTCATTCCTGCATATGACAGCTATAATCCTCTCAGGAGGCATTCGGAACAAAATTGTCAGCATAAGAGTAGGGGAAAAATGCATTTGTTCTAGAATTTTCTAAACCCTTACCAAGGATCAAAAAGGGATGCTACTGAGATTGATCAGTGCATCTAATCATGGATCATCAAAATAGTAATGTTTTCATGTAGGAGTCTCAGGGAGTTGTTTTTGTAGTTTGAGTAAAAATGCTGAACTCCAAATGAGCACATTCAGCTTTGAAAATTATATTATTAATATTTAACTTAGGCTATCTTGTTTTCAAATTTTAGAAGTTTAAAAATGAAATACTTTGCATTCTAAGTTGCTAGTGAAATAGACCTTAAAGCTATTTGAAGGCTCTTTTTTTCCTCCGATAGAAAGTTGTGATTTGAGCAGTAACTTAAAGGCATTTGGAGATACATTGAATCTTCCTTTAAAAATTTTTTTATTTATTATTATTGTTTTAACTTGTTATAGGTCACATGCACTCACTAGAGAAAGAGAAAGTGGGAAGCAAGCTACCAGGTCTGGGACTCAAACCACGGTCAGCCATGTGGACTCCAGCGCCTTCACCACTCTGTGCCAATGGCTGGCCCAGAATTCTCTAAGTGCATAAAATCTGCCACTTACTTATATATAGAAGGATTTCCATTCCACACAAGAAACCCCCCCAAGAGAATCTTTCAGCATAAACTGTCAGACAGAACCCCTCAGAACACATTTGCTGTAATTATTAGTCTAAGGCATGGAAATGGGGGTGTATAACAGCAACACTGGGGGACCAGCAGATGGAGTAATGGTTACATCGCTATACTCCCATGTGGTTGACCCTGGTTCTGAATCCCAGAGCCAGTGTGGCTTAAAACTCATGCCAGAGATGTGTGCATGTGTCCAAAATCCTGAGAGGGGAACAGAGGAGAAGGGATTGTGGCATGGCCATTCCTCTGGGGGGGAGAGGGTTGGTGATTTCTTGCTTTCTGTTTCTCTGTCTCTGTCTCTCCAATGAGCACATGCTATAGCAAAAAAAAAAAAAAGAAAAGAAAAAAGAAAGCAACATTGGGACCAGCCTGTGGTATAGTGGTTAAGACACTAGAGTTCCACATAGCCAACCATGGTTTGAATCCCAGACCCAGTAACTTGAAATTCACACTGGGTTTGTGTGTGCATGAGTACCCAAAATTCCAGGAAGAGAATGGAGGAGATTGTGGTGTAGCCATCCACCCTGCAGTTGTGATTTCTCCTTTCCCTCTCTCGGTCTCTCTCTCTCTCTTTCTCCAGTGAGTGCACAAGCCCTAAAAAAAAAAAAAGAAAGAAAAAAGAAAAAAAAGAGAAAGGAACAAGAAAGCAACATTAACTGTGAACTGCTGTTCAATGTTCCTGGTTCCTAATAGAACTACACCAAAAGTCAATGCTCTCGCAGATTTAGGAAGCTCTTACTGGGTTTGTTCTCCAGACAGTTCCAAACATAGAAAAACACCACTGCTCAGTAGGAACCTTGAATAATTTATCATCTTGGTCTAGTTTCTAAAAGGGCCCCAGAGAAAAAGACTAACTTTCTTTTCTTTCTTTTTTCTTTCATTGTAGAAGGTACATGGGCTTGCCAAGAGAGAGTAGGAGAAAATGTCCCAGCGGGGCACCGTCATGCTGCAGTCCCTTCTCGGTCTCTCCATCCCGTCGGGATCTGGGTACACACACATACACACCTGACACGTTTTTCAAGCCATCTTTCTAGTATCCAGGGTTGGGACTTAAACTGCACAATGGGTCGTGTGGGACCTGTTCCCTTAACTACCAGGCCACAGGACTGGCCTAGCATTTCTTGTTTTGGATTTTCTCTGCTCTAAGAGTTCAAACTAGCTCCTGCTTTGGTAAATAAACAAGCAGTTGTATTCATTTCCTTCTTCAGGATAGTAGTAAAACTACAGAATGCTAAAAGTAAAAGCATTCAACCCCAGATGCAGTTTTTACCTTTTAGCCTTGAGCTATAGAAGACAGAGTTTCACATGTTATTAAACTATTTTCACTTTCAAGAGTATTTCCTTTACCATTGCTAGGTCAACAGTCATCAAAATGTCCCCACTCTAAATGCATAGAAAGAAAATAGAACAAAAGGAAGGAAATGCTCTTTATGAATTTGATTTTATTTCTTTCCCAAAAGAGACAAAACGGGCACCTCCAAGAGGGTCTTTTTATTTTTTAACTTTTTTCTTTAATCATGATAGAGTTCATATGTGTGCTGTGAGAGTCAGAGAGGAAAGTACCCTTCACAGGTCTGGTCACACTGATCCCCTTCCCGCCAGTGCTCCAGCCCATCAGTTCTTGGGCACTCACTCAGGTACCTCACATGTCTGAGGCTCACTGGACTGGGGATTCGAAAGGCAGTCACCATGTGGAATCCAGCTGCCTTTGCACAGTGCGTTACACTGTGCCACAGAGCCACAGCGCCCTCCCTCCCTCACACCCAGCTGCCCTCTGGTCACACTGATCCCCTTCCCGCCAGTGCTCCAGCCCATCAGTTCTTGGGCACTCACTCAGGTACCTCACATGTCTGAGGCTCACTGGGCTGGGGATTAGAAAGGCAGTCACCATGTGGAATCCAGCTGCCTTTGCACAGTGCGTTACACTGTGCCACAGAGCCAGCCCTCCCTCTCCATGTGGAATCCAGCTGCCCTTGCATGGGCATTACACCGTGCCATAGAGCCAGCCCTCCCCATAGTCTTCACACCATGATCCATCCCAAGCCTTAGTCAGTCTGGGTAACAGGCAAGTGCACGTCCAGGGTGCTCAGGGAGGTTCTGGGACTCAAACCTTTCCCCTGTAGGGCCAGGTACATAATTGCTGCACCTGGCCCCCTTTTTACAACTATTCATAACAGGAGTTAAATAATTGCTGCACCTGGCCCCCTTTTACAACTATTAATGACAGGAGTTAAATACCTTGGGCCCGCCCCGTGACCTAGAGATTAAGGGAGCTGGATCCCACATGGCTGACTGCTCACTCAGAGTCCTAACCCAGTGGCTGGAAAAATGCACTGGGCACCTGTGCGTGCCTGCTCCAAATCCTGACAGAACAGAAAAAATAAAGAGAAGAGGTTATGGTGTGACCACAGCTCATGGGGGGGGGCGCTTTCTCCTTCTTCCTTTCTCTGCTTTCTCTGGCAAACATGTGTCCTCTGGCAACAAAAAAAAGAGT
>NW_006159576.1:538796-557648 GCF_000334495.1 Tupaia belangeri chinensis
GTTCTAGTCCTGGACCCAGTGGCTTAAACTCACACCAGGCACGTGTGCATGTGTGCCCAAGATCCTGAGAGGAGAATGGAGGAGAAGGGACTGTGGAGTGGCCATCCCCCATGGGAGTGATTTCTTGCTTTCTGTCTCTCTGTCTCCTTCTGGTGAGTACATGTACCCTATAGCAAAAACCTCTCAAAACCAAGAAAACAGGTGCCAGCCAGGTGGCATAGTGGTTAAGGCAGCTGGATCCCACATGGCCAAACTTGTGGTTCAAGTCCCAAACCAGATGGCTTGAAAATCATAAGGGGGGACGACGCGGAGGGTTATGGATGCCTGCCCAAAATCTTGAGAGAAGAATAGAGGAGGAAAGATTATGGCATGACCTTACCCCCTTAGGATGCTTTCTCACTTTCCTCCTCTCTCTGTCTCTGTCTCTTGTGAGTGCATGAACCCTATAGCAAATTAAAAAAAAAAAGAGTTAAACATCTTCCAAGTTCAATCTACAATAATGCTTCCTACTACTCACAGAGTTCATGATTTACTGCTTCCTTGGGAAGGTCACAGAAATGGTCATGCCTTTGTAGGCTGATTCGGTTACTGTTCACAATGAATGCTCATTGTGATGGGGTGCTAGCCCACGGAGCAGGAGAGCAACCTGACCAGGCAGAAGCACAGATGTCACCACAGTGACTCTCACCAGTGTCTATTGCTCCTGAGCCAGATATTTCAGTTCCTCGTTCTTAAACACCGGACACCCTAAACTCATGGAGCCATTTGTTCTTATCGTAACGGTTACCATGAATTCAAGTGTTCTGCTTGTGACAGTGAAGAACAGATTGTGGGAAGGTTCTTATTTAGTAGCATGTTGAACAAAAGTTCTTCTTGTTCTCTCTGTATTTTAGCTGAAGTCCCAACTCTAAGAATAATATAATTACTCCCATATTCTGAAAAGAGTTGCCTGGTGCATCCATGGCAGACTTAGTAAAAATGAAAAGGTCAGCCCACTATCTATGAAGCCCTCACCTCCAGCTTCAGTGGACAAGGCCAGAGTGTTAAACCTGATTAAAGGAAGCTATGAGAACAGGAATTCAAAGAAATAAAGAGCATTTGGGCCCTTTTTTGTTGTCGCTCCCCACAGAGGAGAGAGGTTGGTTTACCTTCCAGCCCGCTTCATAAAGGGGTATTTTTATGAAGGGAGACAGGCACCTCACTTTCCAGTGGAAGCATGACTTATTAGATGGTGAAATGAAAAAAAAAAAAAAAAAGCAATGCACAAGAAAGACTTGACAGGTGTGCGCATGTGCTACTTGGTCAGGCAAGACCTTGCTGATAAGGTGACATTTGAACAAAGGCTTTAAAGTGAGGGAGCGAGACAGAGATAGCTGGGAAGAGTGTTTCAAGCAGAGAGAACAGTAACTCCATAGGCTGTTGGTAGGACATGTCTCAAATGCTCTGGGATGGAAGGGCAGCTAATGGCCTCAACAGAAGTGAGCAAGAGGGAAAGTAGCAAGAATTAAGGGGAGAGATTAGAAGAGAGGTGCCGTTTACCACCGCAGGGTAAAGAAGAGCAAGAGAAAATTCATACCCGCCCTCTGGGAAAGTAGCAAGAATTAAGGGGAGAGATTAGAAGAGAGGTGCCGTTTACCACCGCAGGGTAAAGAAGAGAGAAAATTCACACCCGACCTCTGCCCACAGTAGGTACCTGAGGCTTGCCTGGGCCCTGAGCTGGAAGGTAGGCAAGGCCAAGGGAAATGGAATTGGATGTGAGATTGAAGTTTCAGCTGAGATTGAACCATACTTGTCTTTTAATACCTGCAAGTAAGTCACTAACACCCCCCAAAGGATAAAAAGCTATAGGAACTGTCTTAGATGTTATGTATAGGCAGGATTGAGGGTTACCAGTGCATGTTTGAATAGTAGAGAAAAAGTCTGCTGTGTATCCCACAGATGTTATTACATTCCATGAGCTGGCTACTTTCTAAAAGAATCGAAAATTTTACAACTCATCTGCACCCTCACTGTATTCAGCACCCGATGTTACGGTACTAGAGCAACGGTCAGATATGGGAGAACTGAGATCAAGTCTAATCCTCTACATTACATAATTCTAAAATTTGAGATTACAGACTTTACACATGGCCTCTTGACCTTTAATCAGAGTCACCTACAAATGTCCTATTGCAAACTTGTTAGATAGGATCAATAACCAAACAGTCTACAGTGTGGGCTCCAGGAAATACAAACAGTTGTGGTACCATGAAATGAAATAAATCAAACAGAAACAGTAACACAGAGAAGGAATACTTGGTTTTTTTGTAGTTTGTTGTTGTTGTTAGGTTTTCTTCCTCTATGTTCACCAGAGACAGAGAAGCAAAGTAAGAAATCGCCCCCTCAGGGCAGACGGCCATGCCACAGTCCATTCTCCATCCTCCACTTGGAATCTCTGGGCACACATGCGCAAACGCCTAGCATGTTTCTCAAGCCCTCAGATCTGGGGCTTAAATCGTGTAGTCAGCCATGTGGGATCCAGACCACCCCACTGGCTAGCCTGAGAAGGGATACTTTTCAAAATAACAAACATCACTATCTTAGCTATTTCCGTTTAAAACTTAGACGGATGCTTACTTCCTCTCCCATACAGGAAGTCTATAGTTTGGCAAATAGAGCAGGATGGCAGCTCAGAGGCCACCGGGAGCGGAGACTGTCCTTCTAACACAGCTCTTGTCATTCTTGGTTTGTCACCTCATGGTCCAAAATGGTCATCTGAATTTGCCCCATCACTTCTGCACCCCAGAGGCACTCTTAGATGAGCCCCTCCCACGGTGCCTTAGTTCACATAACGAGCTGCAGAGGAGGGTGGGAACCGTGGTCTATAGAATTATTTCTCAGGAGGAAAGGAGAACGACGGAAGACAGACAGCTAGCCATTGCCACCTCACGCCCTTTTTGTTAGTAATCTACTCCTGAATTTAACATTATCTGCCAAGAAAAGTTATTCTATTTCTTATTTCTGTATATCAAATCAGGGTGTGTGGGCTTGCAGGAAAGAGGAGGGAAAGTGAGAAGTCATTCCCAGGTGGGGGGGAGGGGGGGAGATGGCCACACCACAGTTCCCTTCTCCTTCATTCTCGTTTGGGGACTTGGGGCACACACATACACACCCACCCAGCCATGTTTTTCAAATCACCAGGCCCAGGACTTGAACTGCATAGTTGGCCATGTGAGATCCAACACCTTAACCACTGTCCTCTGACTGGTGCCTGATTACTCTTTGTTTTGTTTTGAGTTTGCTATAGGGAGTTTATGCTTGCCAGAGAGGCAGAGAGAAAGACAAGGAGGGAAAGCGAGAAATCACCCAGGGTGGGGAACACACTGCCATTCCTACTTCTCCATACTCCTCTTGGGATTTTGGGCATGCATACACACACACCTGGTGTGTTTCTCAAGCCACCAGGCCTAGGACAAGCAGTCAGCCATGTAGGATCCAGCCACCTTAACCACCATGCTATCAGCTGGCCCAGTGCCTCCACTAGCACCCAAGCTAAAAGTTTGGTTATGTAACCTATCATTATCTTCCCTGTTTACCCCCACCCCAGTTATGCCACGCTGAGTCATTTGTCTCTTAGAGACAATTATCAATAAATCACTTCAGTAAACATATGCTGAAAGACAGACTGAGGTGGTGGAACAAGTGTGTGCTTCAGCTCAGACTCACCTGATAAGAATAAAAACATCTCTTGAGACTATGAGAGATGAATAACATGAGACACGGCCCTGAGCTGGAAGGTAGGCAAGGCCAAGGGAAATGGAATTGGATGTGAGATTGAAGTTTCAGCTGAGATTGAACCATACTTGTCTTTTAATACCTGCAAGTAAGTCACTAACACCCCCCAAAGGATAAAAAGCTATAGGAACTGTCTTAGATGTTATGTATAGGCAGGATTGAGGGTTACCAGTGCATGTTTGAATAGTAGAGAAAAAGTCTGCCGTGTATCCCACAGATTTTATTCCATTCCATGAGCTGGCTACTTTCTAAAAGAATCGAAAATTTTACAACTCATCTGCACCCTCACTGTATTCAGCACCCGATGTTACGGTACTAGAGCAACGGTCAGATATGGGAGAACTGAGATCAAGTCTAATCCTCTACATTACATAATTCTAAAATTTGAGATTACAGACTTTACACATGGCCTCTTGACCTTTAATCAGAGTCACCTACAAATGTCCTATTGCAAACTTGTTAGATAGGATCAATAACCAAACAGTCTACAGTGTGGGCTCCAGGAAATACAAACAGTTGTGGTACCATGAAATGAAATAAATCAAACAGAAACAGTAACACAGAGAAGGAATACTTGGTTTTTTTGTAGTTTGTTGTTGTTGTTAGGTTTTCTTCCTCTATGTTCACCAGAGACAGAGAAGCAAAGTAAGAAATCGCCCCCTCAGGGCAGACGGCCATGCCACAGTCCATTCTCCATCCTCCACTTGGAATCTCTGGGCACACATGCGCAAACGCCTAGCATGTTTCTCAAGCCCTCAGATCTGGGGCTTAAATCGTGTAGTCAGCCATGTGGGATCCAGACCACCCCACTGGTTAGCCTGAGAAGGGATACTTTTCAAAATAACAAACATCACTATCTTAGCTATTTCCGTTTAAAACTTAGACGGATGCTTACTTCCTCTCCCATACAGGAAGTCTATAGTTTGGCAAATAGAGCAGGATGGCAGCTCAGAGGTCACCGGGAGCGGAGACTGTCCTTCTAACACAGCTCTTGTCATTCTTGGTTTGTCACCTCATGGTCCAAAATGGTCATCTGAATTTGCCCCATCACTTCTGCACCCCAGAGGCACTCTTAGATGAGCCCCTCCCACGGTGCCTTAGTTCACATAACGAGCTGCAGAGGAGGGTGGGAACCGTGGTCTATAGAATTATTTCTCAGGAGGAAAGGAGAACGACGGAAGACAGACAGCTAGCCATTGCCACCTCACGCCCTTTTTGTTAGTAATCTACTCCTGGATTTAACATTATCTGCCAAGAAAAGTTATTCTATTTCTTATTTCTGTATATCAAATCAGGGTGTGTGGGCTTACAGGAAAGAGGAGGGAAAGTGAGAAGTCATTCCCAGGTGGGGGGGAGGGGGGGAGATGGCCACACCACAGTTCCCTTCTCCTTCATTCTCGTTTGGGGACTTGGGGCACACACATACACACCCACCCAGCCATGTTTTTCAAATCACCAGGCCCAGGACTTGAACTGCATAGTTGGCCATGTGAGATCCAACACCTTAACCACTGTCCTCTGACTGGTGCCTGATTACTCTTTGTTTTGTTTTGAGTTTGCTATAGGGAGTTTATGCTTGCCAGAGAGGCAGAGAGAAAGACAAGGAGGGAAAGCGAGAAATCACCCAGGGTGGGGAACACACTGCCATTCCTACTTCTCCATACTCCTCTTGGGATTTTGGGCATGCATACACACACACCTGGTGTGTTTCTCAAGCCACCAGGCCTAGGACAAGCAGTCAGCCATGTAGGATCCAGCCACCTTAACCACCATGCTATCAGCTGGCCCAGTGCCTCCACTAGCACCCAAGCTAAAAGTTTGGTTATGTAACCTATCATTATCTTCCCTGTTTACCCCCACCCCAGTTATGCCACGCTGAGTCATTTGTCTCTTAGAGACAATTATCAATAAATCACTTCAGTAAACATATGCTGAAAGACAGACTGAGGTGGTGGAACAAGTGTGTGCTTCAGCTCAGACTCACCTGATAAGAATAAAAACATCTCTTGAGACTATGAGAGATGAATAACATGAGACACGTCCCTCCGCTCCAATTCGTTTTCCCGTAACTCCCTCTAGGCTCTTAGTGCACCCTTTGTAGGTCAGGCACCATGTTTGATACTGTGGTTGTTAAAAGACTGTAAGACACACGAGAAGCACGTGATGTAGTGGAGGAGCTTAAGACAAACCAGAAACAGGCAGGAGAGTTTTTACATGTATGCAAAATGAGAATAACAATGCCTCCCCCACATCTGATATCAAAGCTGTAGATACACCGTCCTTCAGAAAATGGAATGATTCAATCCGTTAGGAACTTGTGGGCTTGATTTGCTATGTAACTGATACTGGTAGGTGCCCCCATCCCACATGGTGGCTAAGTAAAGGGTCTCATGAAAGGCTTGAAGTGGTCTCGCAGATAGATATTTCTGAAAAGTAAGAGAAGTAGCACCTTCTGGCCCAAAACCCAGGGAAAAGCCAGAATCCATGTGCATCTGAGGTGGGCCTAGCCCTGCCCCTTTAACCAGAAAGTCTCTGCCCCTTCTTCCAGTCCAACACCCAGCAAAAAGCGAGGTAACACACGCCCAGCATGAGTTTAAGCCATCAGGTCTGGGACTCAAACCGCGATTGACTACATGGGAGTCCAGCAACATAGCCATTATGCCAACTGCTGATCTCTCTCTCTCTCTCTATATATATATATTTTTAAATCTGTAGGTATTGTCTCTGGGCTCTGACCTCTCCTTTCTCTTGGTAATTTCAGAATCCACGTGCATCTGAGGTAAGCCTAGTCCTGCCCCTTACACACAGTGTGCTAGTGTGCCACATGGTTCTCTTTTTTTTCTTTTAACTTTTTCCTTTTTAGTTGTTTTGTTTTGTGTGTGTGTGTGTGTGTGTGTTTCCCTTTGTTTCCTTTCTTTTACCTTGTTTCTCACCTTCCACACGTTGAGTGTCTAGACAGGTCTAGGTGCACCCTAGAGAAACATATGAATACTTTAAACCCTGCAGCTCAGCCCTGGTGCACCTATTCCCTTGAAACTGTAAGGCCTTTGTAATATCCGGTTTCATTGACAAAAGTGCAGGTTGCACCAGACCAGCTCTTCAAAAAATTCTGAAGGGAGTAGTATACCACGAAAACTAAAACAGATAAGAGAACAAAAAATGACCAAGAAAAAGGCCAACTTAAAGGTAGGGACAAGTTCTGAAATAGCAATAATAATGTGGAATGTTAACAGAAAAGCCAGATCACAGTAACACTGCAAATTCAACAAAAGAGAGATTTCGTGAGATTGAACTGATGAAATAGAATTCTATGACTTTTTTCTAAAGCATTACTGATTTTCTTCTATGCTTTGTTTTCTAGATTTAAGGATTTTTGTTTTCTTTTGAGTTGTTGGGTTCAGCAATTTGTTAAAAATGAATTTCTAAAATTAAAATATAAACTTTTCTCCTTTCCAGATCCTTTTGCACTTGGAAAATATTTGTGAGCATTCTTATTTTGTGGCAGAATTGTTATTTGCATAAGTTCAATAATACAATAGTATCTGTTGCCTTGCATCAGACATTGAATTCGTATGGGGGCTTTGTGCAAATAACAGACCAAACTGAGATTAACCCTTTTTTTTTAAGTGCACTTGTCGCTAGATTCTAGCTTTGGCCATACTTTAAGATTTTTTGTGAATCAATCAAATGTGAAGAAAAAAGTTTAGTATGGAAGGGAGGAAGGAGAAAGGGGAAGGAAAAAGCAGGTAAAAGTATGATTAATTGACAAAAAATGAGAAGCTATTTGCTGATGATAATGTACATAGAAATATCCTTGTCTTGACTAACATGCATGGAAAAAGAAACGTTTACTGTAAAGACATGGGGTAGAGGCTGGCAAGTGCATGGTGGCTAAGGGCGCTGGACTCCCACAGGGTCGACCGTGGCAGTCCCAGGCTTGGCAGCTTACTTTCTCACTTTCTCTCTCTTTGTCTCACTCTGTCCCTTTCTGGTCAAATTAAGAAATACAAATTAAATAAATAAATACAATAATTCTTTTTCAAAAATAAAAGATGTGACAAAATATGAAAAGTAAATAAAGAAAAGTAGCTACATGGTATTAATTTTTTTTTTTTTAGTTTTGCTACAGAACACATATACAGAGAGAGACAGAGAGAGAAAGTGAGAACTCACCCCGTAGGGGAGACGGCCACACTGCAATCCCTTCTCTCCCATCCTCCTCTTGAGATTTTCAGCACATGTGCCTGATGTGATTTTCATGCTGCCAAGACTTGGACTTGAACTGCACAGTGAGCCATGTGGGATCCAGCCACCTTCACCTCCATGTTATCTGCTTGCCCCTACACTTGTGTTTAATACAAAGTCCTGTCCTAGCATGAATCTCCTGCCTCAGTCTCCCAAGATACTATGACAACGAGGTTGGGACACCATGCCTAGCTTTTCCGAGGGGTGGGCAAGGAATCCCACCTGGGCCTCCAACGTGGTTCCCGCCTGTGGAGCACAGAACATTAGCCCTCATCCCACGGCTGGACTGTTACATGCTATTGTTGACTACCTTCTAAACATCACATGTCACTTGACATTATAATTTGAAAACTAAAGCAAATTGACAATTGTGCCACCAAGTAAGTCCCTTTCTCTACAGCTGTGTGTCCTCACAAGGCAAATAATGCACAATTCAGTCCCTGCTTCATTCCATGCAGAGAAGGGTGACTCTTTACATGCCTGGCCTAGGGTAGGCCCGGGGGATATGAGATGAATAGGGTGACATTTGTCCTCCCAGAGAATAGCACGCAGAGGAGACATAGACAAGTGAACAGATACTTTCACTATTGTGTGATTAATGCTATAAGAGAGGACATGTCCCAAAGCGCATGTGCGCTCGTGGGAGGGACAGCAGGCCCAGCCTCGGCAGCTCAAGGAGCACTGCCTTGAGGAAGTGAGTTCCACACTGAGGCCTAAAGGATAAGTATGAGTTAGCCAGGCATGAGATACCTCAAGAGGTATACAGGTTATGTATGGCCAAAGGGCAAGGGGTTTTAATGAACAGAACAAAGTCAGTGTGGCCAAGGACGAATATGAAGGGAGAGATTGGTCGATTTGCCATGGCCAGATCGTACTCAATGATACAGACAGACACAGGAAAACAAGTTCGTTCTGCTGTGATTCAGGTCAGGGGCTTCTCCTGCTTTACTAAAAAATCAGAAGGGAAAGGAAGGTTTTTTTGTTTGGTTTGGTTTGGTTTTAAGAAGTGCTTGCCTTAGGGGATGTGTGTTCATCAGAGAGACAGAGACAGTAAGAGGGAAAGTGAGAAATCACCCCTCAGGGGAATGGCCATGCCACAATCCCTTCTTTTCCTTTCTCCTCCTGAGATCTTGGCACCCATTCACAAGTGCTCAGTGTGAGTTTATAGCCACCAGGTCCAGGACTCCAACCAGGATTGGCCATATGGGAGTCCAGCAATAACCACTATGCCATTTGCTGGCCCTGATTAGTTTTTTAAGGCCGAGTATATATATATATTTTTTTTTCATAGTAACAGTTTTCCTAAATTGATCAGCTCATTTGGAAGAAACACAGGAAGTAGCATATACACACTTTCTAAAAGTCCTTTATGTCATTATTATAGGTACCCTAACATTTAACTTGGGTTTCATTATTTATAACATTTTATTTTTTTAAATATTATTAATTTAAGTTTATTTGCTATTATTATTTATTTTTTAAATTTGACCAGACAGAGATAGAGAGAGAGAGAAAGGAAAAGTGAGAAAGCAAGCTGCCAATTCCAGGACTCGAACCTCAGTCAGCCATGTGGGAGTCCAGCACCCTAACTACCACGCCACCTGCTGGCCCCTATAACATTTTAATATGGTAAAGATGTGACTATGGCTCTTTGGTATTTCTCAGGATATTCCTGACTTCTATTTGACTAACTCTTCAGATGTAGACCCACAAAGAAGTTAGGCTAATTATAAGGTATTTCTCTATTACTGCCCCTTTGGGTAAGAGCAAATTACATTTTTGTTTGTTTGTTTTTTAGTTTGTTATCAGGCATATGGGTTTTCTGGAGATAGAGTGAGAGAGAAAGTGAGAAGTCACCCCCAAGGGGGAATGTCCACACCACAATCCCTTCTTCCCCATTCTCCTCTCGGGATTTTGGGCACACATGCACAAATGCCTGGTGTGTTTTTCAAGCCACCGAGTCTGGGACTCAAAACCAGCAGTCAGCCATGTGAGATCCAGGTGTTTTAACTACTATGCCACCTGGCTGGCCCAGAACACATCACTTTTTAAACCTAGTGAGACCAGTAAGAATTGGTGCAACACTAAGAGAGTACCTAGAAATTTTGATTCACACGTGTTCCATGTAAGGTAATTTCATGGTATGTAATTTGGTATCTTTAAAACAGATATATTGGGCCTACGGAGGGCATGGTGGTTGAGGCGGCTGGATCCCACAGGGCTGATTGTGTAATTAGAGCCCCAGATCAGTGGCCTGAGGAACATGCCAGGCACATATGCATGCATACCCAAAATTCTCGAAGGAGAACAGAGGAGAAGGGATTGTGGAGTGGACATCCCTCATGGGGAAGGAGGGCTTTCTCACTTTCTCTGTCTCTCTCTCTCTCTGGCAAGTGCACACACGGTCTGAGAAATATATATATATATACATATATATATATATATATATGCATATATATAAGTATACACATTATATATATTTCAATATATGTGTGTGTGTGTACACACATATATATTTAATAGAGGCATATTAATTAAAGGATTTTTCCCTCTTTCCTTTATATTTAAAATGCAAACTGAATTATCTACAAATTCATTCCAGATAGAGTAAAAGTAATAAAAGTTTTAAGATTCAGCACATCTTAAATTATTTAAAATACTTTGTTATTAAAGAAAGCATTTTGGAACCGACCTGGACCCGGTGGCTTAAAGCTCACGCCTGGTGCATGTGCGTGCATGCCCAAGATCCCGAGAGGAGAATGGAGGAGAAGGGATTGTGGCGTGGCCATCCCCCCTGGGGGATGATTTCTTGCTTTCTGTCTCTATGTCTCTCTCTGTCTGTCTGGCAAGCACACACATCCTATAGCAAAAATCTCTCAGAAAAAAAAGACAAAAAGAAAGAAAGCATTTTATAATTTGACAGGATCTCCTTAATAGCAAAGAAAATGTTAGTACTTTGCAGAGGAAAGAAAATTCTTCCTGAATTTTCTATTCAACTGACATAACGAGAATCACTTTGAAAAGCTCAATTAGTCTACTTTGTAGAAGACAAAAACTATATGCAAAAACACCAGGCTAAGAGCTACAGTTAGACATGAAATGCGCCATGGTCGTTATCACAGGATAATACACGAAGCAGAAGAAGACCATTTCTATCCCCACAACAGTGTCAACTGGCAGTCTCCACCGCCCATGCCATAGAACATTCCTAGAATCTGGTGAAGAGAACTTAGTGCACCACCATGAACCAAGGTGAAGGAAGGGTGGAGTTGAGAATCCTACAACCCCTTCAACAGCATCAAGAGGCCTCAAGGCCTCTTGAGAGAAAAAGATATGAAATTAATCAAGAAAATCAACTTGTTCTAAATTGCTTGAAGTACCTTTATTCCCTCTGGTATATGATATAGTTCAGTATCAACCTCCGTTCTTATTTTCTTAGTCCCATGACTACAGTTTCTTCTTCCACTCATCTTTACTACAAGGAGACTCCCAGAAGTCTGTGGGAAAGTGGAATTAAAGCACAAGTTTATTTTGGTGCAAAACACTTCAAAACCCATGCATAGTTTGTTTATTAAAAAAAAAAAAACTTCCATAAACTTTTTGAAGACCATATGTATTTGGAAACATGAATCTAAATGGAGAGTCACAAGGGGCACATGGGATCATGACATTCATTTAGTCAACACTTCCATACCTGAGATCAGAGGAATACCCCACTTAAGAGCCTGGGTAGTTACTGTGTACTCAAAGATTCAAATTGCTCCATTCTCAAGTTTGCGAGTATAAAGTACCCCATGGGGATTTACGGGTCAAAGGAGTATTATAGCTGGTATGTCAGAGTTCAGAGGGATTGAAGAAAGTTATATACTCTGGACTTATTGGGAGAAGCATTAAAATAAATAACCAATAACCAAATAATAACTTTGCACCCAGCAGATGCCAAGAGTATAATTTTGTGAGGTAAGTTTCATTGTCTCCATTTTAAAGATTAGAAGACAGAGTCACCAAGAAGACCTGAGATTTGCCTTAGGAGCAGAGGAACAGATCTAGGATCTGGAAGTGGGCCTTTAAGTCTAGTGCCCCATGTATTTCTCGAGCATGCTTCTTTAGGGTACTAACTGGGTTTCGAAGAACAAGTAGGAGCAAGATAGAAGCATAGAAGAGAAGGGTATCTCAGGCATAGTGACCCATTAAGGACTATTAAGAGGGGGACCAGCAATTGGTGTAATGGCTATGTCGCTGGGCTCCCATGTAGTCGACCGCAGTTTGAGTCCCAGACCGCACTTTGAGTCCCGAACCTGGTGGCTTAAACTCACGCTGGAGCATGTGCGTGCGTGCCCAAGATCCCAAGAGGAGAATGGAGGAGAAGGGACTGTGGCATGGCCATCCCCCTGGGGGTGATCTCTCACTTTCTGTCTTTCTGTCTTTCCGGCAAGTGCACACACCCAATAGCCACCCCCCCACCCCACCCCACCCCCCAAAAAATAGGAGGGTATGCTGTCATCAGAGTTTCTCTTTCACATTTTTCTCTCCAGTAAGACATTAGAGATCATTGGGAAAGAAAACATTTCATAATAATCCTGGCTCCAAGGGTCCCAGTGTCAGACAAGCATGGCAGGGAAGGATTACTCTCAACGGGAAGGAACCTTAGTTAGCAACTTTCTGTCTTCAGTAGTTAGTTAGAAAGCCCTACAAACTAGCATCTGGTTAGAAAAAAAATAAAGTCATTTTTTTCATTGCATTTCACTCTGGTCTCTGCAGACAACAGGAAACAGTAAGGAAGAAGGAAGAATTGATGTTCTAACCCAACTACTCTGTCCTGTGTTTTCCCCTTCGGAGTAGTCGGCTGACTTCGGATGTTCAGTGATCGGTTTACACTGGCAACAGTTGGCTGGCTAATCCAACTGAATCAGATCGTGTAACTTATTCATCAAAGTATCAAGTTCTGGATGTGATCACAACAATGGATCTCTTTCGGCACTGAACTGTATAGATTGTGCTATATGTTACCACACTTTTGTTTATACATTTGTTTCTAGTGATGACAGTAAAAACTCAGCTTTGGATAAAGGCTGCTGGTTGTACGCTTTGCTTATTCTCCGCAATCAGGTGGAAAAAGTTTTTTTTTTTTTTTTTTTTTTTTTTTTAATTTTAGATGAAGGCTTTTAGAAAGAGCTGAATATAGTGCTGGCCACTTGTACGAACAGCAGACTTGAGGGTTGTAAACAGTGTCTCAGGAAGACTGTTTGCATGACATGAGAAGCTGAGTGCTTTTTTTGTTGTTGTTTTGTTTTTTGCTATAGGGTGTATATGCAGGCTGGAGAGAGAAAAAGAGAGAGAAAAGAGAAAGAGGGAGAGAGAAAGTTAGAAAGAATCCCCCGAGGGGATGGGCACACTGCAATCCCTTCTCTTCTATTCTCTTAGGATTTTAGACATGCATGCACATGTGTCGGGTGTGTTTTTTAGGTCACCTGGTCTGGGACTCAAATTGTGCAGTCAGCTATGTGGAATCCAGTTGCCTTAACTTCCACATCACTGATTGGCCCAACACAAGAAGGTTTCATTCCTACGAAACTGTTGAGGAGAGAAATTACTAGGAATTCTGGTAGTTGTAAGAGGATGCCTGCATTATTCTCAAAATCGTTAGCAGCGATGATTTCAGAAAACTAGTAAAGGGCCAGGAGGTGGCACGGTGGTTAAGGCACTGGACTCACATGGCTGACTGCCGTTCTCAGGCTCAGCAGCTTGCTTTCTCACTTTTCCTCTCTCTCTCTCTGGTCAGATTAAAAAATAATAAATAAAATTAAATAAAAATAATTATTTTAAAATACTAGCAAAAAGTAGTAAAATTGCTTGGATCATGCAATAGGCAGTAAAGATATTAATAACTAAGGACTAAATATTCTTTTTTTTTTTTTGGAGAGGTTTTTTTTTTTTTTTTTTGGAGAGATTTTCACTATAGGGCACGTGCGCTCGCCAGACAGACAGAGAGAGACATAGAGACAGAAAGCAAGAAATCACCCCCCAGGGGGATAGCCAAGCCGCAATCCCTTCTCCTCCATTCTCCTCTCGGGATCTTGGGCACGCACACACACACGCCCGGCGTGAGTTTAAGCCACCAGGTCCGGGACGTGAACCGTGGTCGACTACGTGAGAGTCCAGCAACATAGCCATTACACTAACTGCTGGTTTCCAGGACTAAATATTCTGAGGCATGTATTTAGTTTAATTCCACAACCCTTGGATTAAAAAAGAAAAAAGGTGGGATCAGCAGAGGTTGTAATGGCTACATCTTTGGACTCCCACATGGCTGACTGTGGTTCGAGTCCTGGAGCCAGGAGTTTGAAACTCACATGGGGTACATGTGTGTGTATGCCCAAAATCCTGAGAGGGGAATGGATGAAAAGGTATTGTGGTGTGGTCATCCCCCCCGGGGAGTGATTTCTCCTTTTCTGTCTCCCTGTCTCTCTCTGTCTCTCTGGCAAGTGTACATGCCCTTATACCAAAAATCTCTCTTAAAAAAAAAAAAGTTATATGAATAGTTTGCCTTATTCTGATGAAAAGTCTCTACCTTACCAGGAAAATGGAAGATTCTCTCTAAAAGAGAATACTTATTTTTAAAAAAACAGCTTTTTAGAGAGGCATCAAGTTTTCAACTTGTTATGCATTATAATACACACATAACCACTTCTGAGGACCTACTTAAATGTGTGCATGACGGTTCTAAGAGTTCTTTTCCCTGGGCGTTTTGTGCCTTTTACGACACCACCATTTTCTTGTTTCTGTTCTTCAGACTCCATTAATGGACCCTAAAAATACTTTCAAGGAAAGAAGGGAAAGAAACTGAGAGCATGCCTCATTGACTGCAGAAACTGCAAAATACACAGAATGCACAAGTTGGCCACTCAGGAGTGAGGAGAAACTCATGAACTGGAGGAGGCAAAGCACTGCTTCATCGACCAGAAACTGGCAACTGCTTTCATCAGGCAAAGGACAGCCAGAGACTGGAGAGCAAAAATTATGTAATGTGGCAGAGAAGTTTAATAATATAAGAGGGGCTGGCAGGTGGCGTTGTGGTTAAAGGTGCTGGACTCCCATATGGCCAACCATGGTTCAAGTCCTGGACCTGGCAGCTTGCTTTCTCACTTTCTCTTTCTCTCCTGTTCTCTCTCTCTGATCAAATTAAAATAAAGTTTTTTTTAAAAAAAGAGAGAGAAATTTACTTCATTAAAATAATGAATGTAAAAGAGGGGCTGGCAGTTGGTATGGTAGTTACAGTGACTGGACTCCCACATGACTGACTGCGGTTCAAGTCCTGGACCTGGCAGCTTACTTTCTCATTTTCCTCTCTCTTTCTCTCTCGTCAAATTAAAAATAAATAAATAAATAAAATAATGACAATGAATACAATTAAATTAAAAATTAAAAAAAGAACAGAGAGGAACCAGCATTTAGTGTAATGGCTATGTTGCTGGACTCCCATGTAGTCGACCGCGGTTCGAGTCCCAGACCCGGTGACTTAAACTCATACTGGGTGCGCGTGCGTGCATGCCCAGGATCCCGAGAGGAGAATGGAAGAGAAGGGATTGCGGTGTGGCCATCCCCCCCTGGGGAGTGATTTCTCACTGTCTCTCTGTCTCTCTCTTTCTGGTGAGTGCACGTACCCTATAGCAAAAAAAAAAAAAAAAAGAACGTAGAAAAGATTCCCACTTAAAATTGATGTTGACTATGACTTGTGAATTTCTGAACTGCTAAGTAATTAATGTTTCATTCAATCAGCTTATAATTAGCATGGTTAGAAAATAATAGAGGTGACTATTTGGGGAGACATGGAGCATGTTCACACATCTAGAAAGGGCTTTGAGTCTGCAGTCATTTACAAACACTAGTCTGTGTACAAGTTGTTGAGATGTTTGTCAAAATGCAGACTTCCAGACTTCCTTCCTAGAGATTCTGATTTCTTCCCAAAACAGGGGTTCTCAGTCTTGGTACTTTTGACACTTTGCTGTGGGAGGCTGCACTGTGTGTTGCAGGGGATGGTCACACTGCAATCCCTTCTCCTCCATTTTCCTCTTGGGATTTTGGGCATGCACGCACACATACCTGGCATGAGTTTCAAGCCACCAAGTCTAGGACTCAGACCATGGTTGACCATATGAGAGTCCCGTGCCTTAACTACTACACCACCTGCTGGCCCCTTTTTCTGTGTTTTTCTATGCAAAAATGCATGATGGCTTTTCTGATGACTCAATAGTAAGAATACCTAGGTGATTCTAACAAGCGTGGTCTAAGTGGGTCTCCAAGAACAGGAAGGATTAAGAGAGAGAGAAGCATGAAACAAAAGTGTTTCGAGTTCAACTCTGTCCTTCAAACTTCAGTTGTAAAGTCCTAACTCCCAGAACCTCAAAACGTGACCTTATTTGCAAACAGAATCATTGCAGATTTAGTTAAGATGAGGTTCTCCTGGAGTGAAGTGGGCCCAAGGACTGGTGTGCTTAGAATAAGGGCGAATTTGGACAAGGTACAGGTGCACAGGGAAAACACCCCATAGACACTGGACTTCTGCTGCCCAACCGAGGAACTACCAGAAAGTAGGAAAGTGGTGGAAACTGATCCTCCCTAGCACCATCAGAGGGAAGAAGGTGCTGTGACAGCTTGCTCTCAGACTTGGAGCGCCCAGACCTGTGACGATGTGTTTTCCTTGTGGAAGCCACTGTGTGTGGTATTGTGTTATGGCAACCCCTAGCAAATACAAACATGGAGAGTAATAAAACCCATATCAGAGTTTAGGACCAGGACAACATCTGAAGCAGAAGCAGAGAGCAAAATTTCTTTTAAAGAGGGCAGACTAGCATCAATTCTTTTCTTCTTTTTTTTGGAGAGGTTTTTGCTCTAGGGCGTGTGCACTCACTGAGAGACAGAGAGAGACAGAAAGCAAGAAATCACCCCCCAGGCGGGATGGCCACGCCGCAATCCCTTCTCCATTCTCCTCTCGGGATCTTCAGCACCCACGTACACGCACCCAGCGTGAGTTTAAGCCACCGGGTCTGGGAGTCGAACCGTGGTCAACTACATGGAGTCCAGTGACATAGCCATTACGCCATCTGCTGGTCCCAGCATTGATTCTTAATTCACCTTTCTTAGGGCCTGACGTAGAATAGGAACTCAAGCAACTGATACTTTTTATTAATTATTCTCAAAACCTATCTTGTTTTAGCCAGTATTACATAGCAGTTGGTTAGACTGAGTTGCCTGGAAGACAAATGGAATGCATAAAGTATGCCATTATGTGCAGAGCTAATATGTAAATATGAAATTCCACACAAAACAAAACAGTTTCCTTCTAATCATGCTGTAGCTTTAAGAAAAGTGTTGACTGTTTCAGGTCACAAAGGCACTATTTAGAGTACAGCAAGTGGGACCGTGTGTCCAGCAGGCCACACAGTCATGTGCCTATCCAAAGTGGGCAATTCATGTCATTGCACTGGAAGGACAAAATCCAGGGTATTAAAAGAGCTTAAAGGGAATAAGCCCTAATCGTTTCATTTGCAATAAAAGTGAATACTGCTGTCAGTTATTATCAACAAGACAAAACAGGAACCCAGTGGCAAAAATGTTAGCCTTTTTCTCTTAATACAAAAATGACACATAGGCATTATAGGTCCCGGGTTCCTCCTCCAATTAAATCGGGGTGGAGGGGAGGCAGCAAGTCTCTTTGCTTCAAGAGTTTAGAATACCGCAGGTGAAACCATTCCTTCCAAATTTATTTTTCTTGTTCCATAGGCGTCAGCTAAATAGTCAATGATAAAGAATGGTAAGGAGCTTCTGAAAGTGTCTGCAAATTAAGCTGTGGTCAAATATAAACAAGGTTAGCACTTAAGAGCCCTGCATGAATCAGGAGACTCTAAGAGGACATTAACCAGGAAGCCTTCGCCAAAATCATATTTAGGTAGAATTTCTCCTTCCTAAATCCCTTCACCTTCAATGGAGGAAACTTTCCCACGAGCCCTTCATGGTCACATGAAGCTGCTGTGGAGCCCAGCTTAAACCACCTTTGACATTTTAACAGACTTGCCTCCTGGGGCAAGGCAGTGAGGAATGGCACTTGGTCTGACAGGCCCTGGGAGGTTAGAACAAGGACCACCAATTTCAAGGGTATTTTCTTTTTCCAGAAGAGGGCAGACCCGCGAAGGGCTGACTCAGTGTCTCCGAGGCGAGCTGCACGCAAACAAAACATAAAGCCGGGGCATGAAGAGTAGAAGCGAACAGGTTTCTATGGCCACACTGGCAGCATTACGCCTTCCCTGACCTCGTCTACAGATTTTCCCCAGTTATGAATCCTGTCGCCCAAACCAGGCCAAACGAGCGGCCAGGTGCGCACCCCCTGGTACTCAGAACGGCTCTTTCCTCGCCGTCTCCACCGCACCCCAAAGGTAAGGGCGAGGCCCCACCTAAGAGGACTCAAAGGTCCACGGCGGGCAGCTCCGGTCCAGGGCGGTTGTCTGGAAGTAAGCTTGACGCCAAGACAGCTGATCTCCCACGTCTGACCGCCCCGGCTGCCGTGCCCCTAGGGGAAGCAGAACAGGTGAGGGCGGCTGGAGGGAACCAGTTCCAGGACAGTCCAAGAGGGCGAAGTGAGGGTGCGGGGCGAGGGAGGGGACGACCGCGCGATAAGCAAAAGGAGGCGCGCCCGCGCGTCTCGCCTCTCCCGGGGATCACCTTGCGCTGACCTAGTTGAGCGGGCAGCTAAGGAAACCAGTCGGCGGCTGAGGGCGGGGCGGGAGTGGGCGGGGCCGCGAGCGGCCCTGTCTGGTGCTCGCCTGTGATTCGCCG
>NW_006159576.1:557908-558191 GCF_000334495.1 Tupaia belangeri chinensis
CCTGTGCGCTCTCCGCGCGGGCCGGCGCCAGCGGGGGAGCCAGTCCCCGCGACCTCTCGGCGGCGCTGCCCGGCCTGCAGCCTTCGCAGACTGCCCGCTAGCCCTCCCACTCGGCCGCTGTCCCTCCGCCGCCGCGAGGCGCTTTCCGTTGGGCCGATTCTCGCCCGCTTCCTCCTGCTTCCCATCGAAGCTCTAGAGATGAATTTTTCTATCTCTTCAGAGATGAATCAGGTAATCTGTGGTCGGCGGGGGAGGGGGCGCGGGCGGCGGGGCGGAGGTGGGA